>NW_017306925.1:814091-846498 GCF_000935625.1 Nanorana parkeri | reverse complement strand
GGGGAATCCAGCCCCTCCCCTGTCACGGCAGAGAGCTGTGACAGGATCGAGAGGTGAGCGAACGCCGGTATGTGTTCGCTCACCTCCCGATCTACTGAGCCGACCTGTGACAGTCTCATTGTCACAGGTCGGCTACAACTATGAGGTGAGTGAAAAGCACTCACCTCATAGTTCTCCTTTAATGCTAGCCACATAAGAAGTTCTTATTATCTAGGGAGTAGCCTTAAATAATCATAATTAGAACAAAAAATAATCATAAACAGAACAAAAAAAGTATTGTTTTGGGTTGTGTACGTAGGTTAGCTAACCCTGGTCACTTGTATTTGCCGTTACTGCACCATTCTCCTATTTTAAAGTTTGTCATCAAGGCCTTTGTATAAAACTTACTGACAGTGACCCATGAGCTTTCATTTTTCATATTCCCTAGAATAAAACATATGATCCAATTAGTCACTATGGGCAAGTCTTTCACATTTCTGGAGATCATTCTTTGATCCAGTTTTTGTAAATATGCCACTTTGTCTTCGCACTAACTTATATACTTGCTCAGGCAGAAAACCTTCAGGCTCAAGCAAGTCAGCATTTAGTATCCAACACTGTTATATAAAGTTGTTTGTGTAGTTTGCATATAAAGGATGTATAACTTTCATACATCCCATTTCCTTTAGGCCATTTATAATACCTGTATTATACTGAACACAATTTATTTGCTTGTTCCAGTTGAGATTATGAAAGAATGATCTGTCATATTTCAGCAGTCACATGGACACGCCTAAGGTCCTGGGTTGTCCAGGATATGCAAGGAGAATTTAGTGTACAGAAAAGAGGGAAAAAGTCACAAGACAACTGGTGATTTATAAACAGAGCCCTTAGTTAATAATCTGTGTGGTTTGGAGAATGTAGAACATTCAGATCAACACTAGTCAATCAACAGCAAAGTCAATATGATGTGAAACAAGGAAAAACATAAAACTAATGCTCTAAAAACTTTACCTATAAACATGGAATTAATATTAAAGGAAGTGAAAGAAGAAGAGATCTTTACCATGAATTCATGAAGGACCGTTCATGACAGACTAGTCAATTAATATTCTATGAGGAAGTCCGTATTCATTTAGATAGAGGAATAGCAGTAGACGTGGTGTATCTTGACTTTGCTAAAGCATTTGATACAGTCCCCCACAAACGTTTAATTCATAAACTAAGGTCTATGGGTTTGGATGAAATTGTATGCATATGGGTGAAAGACTGGCTGCATGAACGGATCCAGAGGGTAGTAATAAATGCGTCATTTTCTAATTGGGCAAAGGTTGTGAGCGGGATTCCCCAGGGATCAGTCTTGGGACCAATCCGGTTTATCTTATTTATAAACAACATAGAGATTGGTTTAAATAGTAAAATTTCGTTTTTTGCGGATGATACCAAACTGTGTAGGGCAGTAAATTCTCAAGAAGACATAAACTCGCTTCAACAGGACCTAGATAAAATTGAGGAGTGGGCTGCAAGATGGCAGATGCAATTGAATATTGAAAAATGTAAGGTTATGCACATGGGATCAAAGAACGTGTGTGCAAACTACTACCTAAGGGGTGCACGACTGGGGAAGTCAGAGATGGAGAAGAACCTGGGGGTGCTCATAGATCACAGATTTGGCAATAGCATGCAGTGCCAAGCAGCGGCCAGCAAAACAATCAGGATACTATTCTGCAATAAAAGAGGAATTTTGGCAAGGGATAAAAACATAATGTTACCACTTTATAAATCACTGGTTTGGCCTCACCTTGAGTATGCGGTTCAGTTTTGGTCACCAACTCTCAGGAAAGATGTTCTCGTACTTGAGAGAGTTCAGAGAAGGGCTACAAAATTAATAAAGGGGATGGAAGACCTGAGCTATGACGATCACCTCAGGAAATTACATTTGTTCTTCTTAGAAAAGAGTCGCTTGAGGGGGGACCTAATTGCGATTTTCAAAATCATAAATGGGGTCAACAATATTCGGAATAGGATATTTACACCAAGACCGATACTAATTACACGAGGACACAGCAAGAGATTGGAAGAGAGGAGGTTTCATCTCAGACTGTAAAGGTTTTTTTTTTACTGTGTGAGTAGTAAACATGTGGAATTCCTATCCACAGTCAGTGTGATCAGCTGATAGCATTGATACATTCAAGAAACATTTAGATCAGTTTCTTGAGTTCTTAAACATACAGGGATAGGGGAACTACTAGAGCCAAGCATATATATATATATATACATACATACAGTACATACATACACACATATACTGTACATAGGTTGAACTAGATGGACCAGTGTCTTTATTCAGCCTTACCTACTATGTTACTATGTTTTTGTCCAGTTCACAGAAAAATATTCATTTTAATGCAGTATTTGTTTAGATTCATTTTTAATGTGTTACATTGCCATTCCAAATAATTATCTCCGGCATCCAGACACAACCTATTTGAGATCTCCTGGCTCAATGCTACTGTATGTGTATGCAATGCCCTTTAAATCTTCTGTAGTCAGGAAAACTCGTTCCTTGATTACTCCCCGTGTAGTTGTGAAGCCTACACCACACCTCTATCTATAAAAATAGGTGAACATTCTGAGAATCATCTTTTAAGTGACCCTGGGCTGCCATGGGGGAACAGTGCAGAGGTAGGCATGAATGACGTGCCCTGAGACGCTTTACCCAGGTGCCAGTATTAATCTGGATATTAAGAGACCAGGTTGTAAGCCACTTTCATAGAGATCACTATGATCTAGCTTCTGTTGTGATCGAATTCTCTAAATAGGTGGACATGTATTCACCAACTAAAATGTTTAGGTGCATTGGCTTTCTTGCTTCTAGGCTTTGTCACCTAGGTGCACTAGCAAGCACTTACAAATTGGTCAGGGCACTACTAAACTCAGCTCAGTTCTGAAAGTATGGGCCAAAGCCTGGATACAGAGTTCTGGAACTCTGTGACTAGTCCTCTAGACTCATGCAGCTCGCGATTAGTGAGACCACCCATCATATTTATTCGCTGATAGAGAAGTGCAAGAAGTGACGGGCTAGAGTTTAAAGGAGAACTGAAGCCTTTTTTTTCCTCTGTCTGACTTTTATTCTTGTACTTTGGGTTTATTTACTTGCTCTGCATTTGTTCTCTTCCTTTCTTCATTAATGCTTCTGGTTCCTTCAACCCCTCAGACTCCTCTTTCCTTTCATCCTCTACTCCTTTATCTCTCTTTCAGCCTTTTCTTCTCTACATTTTCCCTTACCATTCTTAAAAACGGAAGTTGTGCTTCGGAGCAGATGCACCATTTATTGTTGCTTCACGTTCGTCCATGGTAATTAGGCAATATGACTTGTCTTAGTCATCTTGTTATGCTATGTTATGCTACAAACTACTGTATGTTGTTAAGACCTGTAACGATTGTCGCACCTTGTTACCCTGTGATTCCGTCTGTCTCTGTGAGTGGTTACATAAATAAAGAATTTACAAAAAAAGAGCTGAAGCCAATTTTTTTTTAGTTTTAAATAGAGTGAAGGAGGGTTATAACCCTTGTCAGCTTTTTTTTGCCATCTGTGTACCATTGGGGAGATTTCCTTTCTCTTTCTGTCCAATTGTCACAATAGGAAGTAAGAGGAATCCCTTCAAAGTGAGGGAAATCCCTGGTGGTCAGCAGGGTCACCAGAACTAGTGTCCCCTTTGGAAGAGTTTCCATCTATTTCTGTTCTTGTGACCACTCCGGCTCCTATCACTTTCAGTAATAGGAACCGGAATGAAAAGAGAGGGTGAATCTCTCTAACAGGGACACAGGCAGCAATAAAAACCTGACAGGTGTTATAATCCCTCTTCACTCTATCCAAAACTAATAAAAATCTGATATGATGACACCGTGTTTCTGCTGAGTATTTAATTGTGTACTTGGATGTCAAGGCTACAAATGTTAACTTTCCAGCTAAAGATTTACTGTATGTTATGTATGTGTGTTTCTTGTGTAACACTGTAATATGTTCATGTTCCTGTTCATGGATCTTTATAACCTTCAATGTAATTTCCCTTCCAGGATTTGTGGTTGGTCAGTCAGGCCTATACGAGACAATAGGCATGCTGATACTCTCATATTTTATCATCGGAATGACTGTGCTTTCAGTCTGCGCCATATCAACAAATGGAGCCCTGGATGCTGGTGGAGCTTACTGTATCCTTTTTTTAAAGACACCTAATAAATAATATTGTTGAAAAGACTGTAATTCTACCTGGACATAAAAATACTAGAAAACTAGAAAATGTAACCCAATTGAAGGTTTGATCACTGTAGAAATCTTAAGTGGGCAAATTATATTACAGATTAGGTTATGTGATTGTCAAGCGGATGATAATTGCCTTGTGTGTACAGTATATGTAGGTGGTACCTCCTATCAATGGATACATTTATCGGTTTATGTGGCTGTTGACTGACCACTTCTGTATTATATCCTTGAATATGACCAAGGTTTAAGCCTGTTAGGTATAAACTAGCCAGTGCACATGCTTGAGTCAAATCGGCAGCTAAGACAGCGTGTCCACCTTTGCCATGAGGATAAACAGAATTCTTATCTCCAAAATGTAATATTACCATAATTGTCCCTTCTAAAATTTAATTTTTGTTAGTATCTGCTCTGTTTTTACCTTTTATTATCCTTATGAGAATGTGGCTATAATGTAACAATATAATGCTCTTTTCTAATTTTTTTATTTATCTGCTATTTTATATCCTTCTAATGTTGCCATTGGCTGTATGAACTGTTATACCCAGTAAGTGGACATTATGCTTTCCTTAGATTGTCGTGTACCATTAGAATACCCCTGTTAGACCAATTTACATTGCAAGCTGCAGTGGTTGTATGTGCTGAAGCTATAACTTACTCTACAGGTTTCCAATTGTGACTATATACAGACAACTTTCTTTAAATCTAAAGCTGTGAAGGTTTCTTTTATGGAAGGTAGATTCTTTATTTGGATCTTCTAGTTGTAAAGGTTTTAGTGTACATTGGAAGTGTAATTTGCAAGGCCTAATCTAATTCTGGGTGCAGCAATGTTATTTGCACATTATATGGCAACACTAAAATTTTTTAGTGACCCTCAAACATATTAAAGTAACAGTAGCCCGGAATCAGGCATCACAAGGTGTATGCAAGGTATGTGCAAAACTTAATGTGCAAGAAAAACGTCAGAAATGTAAGTTCTCACTTCCAGATAAGTAAGAGAAAATAATGGATTTCACAAAATGTTAATCACAGGTCAGTGGAATAAGAAACATAGAGAAGAAAGATAGAGAATCTTGTTGTGCTGGTGGTTTAATAGATTTAAAGGAGAACTATGGGGTTAGGGCTTTTCTCCGAGGGGTTCTCCGAAGGGTAACGGGAGGACACAAATTAGCGTCCTCCCATTACCCAAAGCTCAGTATACTGCGAGCTGCAGCTCGCGGTATACTGAGACGTCGCAGCTGAAACGGATCCCGACAATTATGTCTGGATCTACCCAACTGCGTGAGTGACAGCTGGCTCTGCCTATCTAGAGGCAGAGCCAGTTGTACCTGCCCCTCCCCTGTCCGTTCCGCCAGTCAGCGCTGGAGGATCGGAGCGGGGAATCTAGTCCCTCCCCTGTCACGGCTCTCTGCCGAGACAGGATCGAGTAGTGAGCGAACGCCGGTATGTGTTCGCTCACCTCCCGATCTACTGAGCCGACCTGTGACAGTCTCATTGTCACAGGTCGGCTAGAACTACCGGTATGAGGATGAGTGAAAAGCACTCACCTCATAGTTCTCCTTTGGGCATATTGCTGTGGTACTTTAAAAGGAGAGAGCATGGGAGAAGCTCAACTGTTAGTCATCATCTTCGAACAGTACTGCAATTTAAACCAATTGTACTTGCAGCTGCCATGATGCCTATACATATACAATGGATTGTCACTCAGTGTACTAAAAGTACAGATAAATGTGTTCCATATGCATTTATCAAGTCATGGCTCTTTTTCACACTTCCCTCTCACAGGCAATGTCTGCCAATATATTGCATTTTCAAGGGACATGGTTTCACAGTACCAGGCCTGCAGGAGATTTATTGTTTAATAATATGGTCTTATAAACAAACAACACTGACTTGGCAATGTATAGGCAAAGCACTGGCAGTATTGACAACACATGGTCTACAAAACAGGCACTTGTCACAATATCTGGGCAACAGTCATTTGGCGCGGCAATACATTAATAAAAAAAGGAGCAATCTTTATAATACTTGGGCATCAAACAAGTAATCGTTACATTACACGGGCAACAAATGGGCAGTCATTATACTATGTAGGCAACAAGTGGGTAATTGTTACAATAAATGGGCAACAAACGGGCAATCATTAGAACATGTGAGCATCAAACAGACGATCATTAAAATATGCCGGCAATACTTGGGAAATCCTTATCATATGCAGGCATCAAACAGGCAATTTTAATAGTAGTTGACATACAGCGGATATGGACGAATTTCCCACTGCGGCTATTGTGTTCTTACAGCTGGCGATGTTCAGCCGAAAATGTTCAGCCCAGCCCCTTTGACCAAAGTCTATGCAGTAAGAATTTCAGCCGTTTCCTATCAATTGGACGAAGTTCTAATAGTGTATGGCCAGCATAAGTTTGCTTTAATATTTGTTTTCTTTTATACTATGCTACAAATATTATTGTAATTAAACAGAAGTTTTCTTTTTTCCTAACCTTCCCCAAATGTTTGGACAGATAAATGCTGTTTTATCCTTGTATCTTTATTCCATCGTGTATGATGGAAATGGGTCCCCCAGAAGAGTTAGAATCACCACAGGCTAATAACAGACCACAAGAGTAATATGTATTTAACCCCTTCATGACTGAGGCCCTTTTGGAGGGGCAACGGAGCCCGGGAAGCACGGCGGGGGTGTCCGGCGGGGGGGGACGGCCCCTTTTTCGGGACGCAGAAGCGATCTGGCGACAGGTAAGTCGCCAGGATCGCTTCTGTTGTAAAGCCGACAGTCGGCTCTACAAGTTTAAACAGAGTCCCGGCGGCAAAAGTCGCCGGGAGTCTGTTTAAACAGCCCCGATGCTGGCGACGTACACTGTACGCCGTCAGTCACGAAGGGGTTAAAATTAACGGACGGACGGGGAGGGGGCAGGCACAGCTGGCTCTGTCACTCACGCAGCTGGGTGGATTTCAACAGCATTATCGGAATCCGTCCCGGCTGCGGCGGTCTCAGTATACCGCGAACTGTAGCTCGCAATATACTGAGCTTTGGGTCATGGGAGGAGGTTAGTATATATCCTCCCATGACCCTAAAGAGAACTATGGGGAAAAACAGTTACCCCATAGTTCTCTATTAACTTAGCAACACTTTAGGCCCCATTCACACTGAGGTAACAGCGGTTTTGCACGTATTATCGGACATTTTGTCTAGCATTTTTGCACATTTTTTGTGTATTTTTGCACGCGTTTGACTCTCGTATGTGAAGTTGGGCTTTTCATCTGGCAGATTTTGAGAAAATAAACTAACAAATGCAAGCAATGATGTGCAAACATTTGTGAAAATGCTTGCCTTCTGCATTTCCAAATGTTTCCATTAAAGTCTTTGGGGTCTATTCACTAAGCTGCCGAAGGATCTAGCCGTAGCTTCGGCTGATCCTTCGGCTAGCTTCGGCCCCAGGACCCCTTTGGTTCAGTAGAACCGAAGGGCTGCTCTATGGGCTATTCGCTATAGCCCGTACAGCTCCTGAAGTCGGCCGAGCGACTCAGTCGAGCCGAAGGCATATGCTTCGGCTCGACTGAGCCGAGGTGAAAGCCGACAGCCTGCTACTGACTGCTGGGCTGAGCCAGCCGGCCACTTGCACAGACAGATCACAGACAGATCACAGACAGATCAGCGTCCCTGTTAACCAGGGACACTGATCTCCAAACAGCCCAACTTTCCCGGACGCTTCGGGAGTCTCCCGCGGCCTGTCGGGAGAGAAACACTTTCTCCCGGAAAGTTTTACTCTGCTTGATCAAGCAGAGTAAAGCTTTCCCTGCTCTGTTTCTTTTTCTTCTGACATCGGAGCCGTTACAAAAGTAGTAAAAAATAAAATAGAAAACGATTGGGCGGAGCTAGCAGTGACAGCTAGCTCCGCCCAACTGTTTTCTATTGGCCGGGCGGTTTTGCTGCCGTCAGAATAAAAAAAAAATCACCATAGGAATGCATAGCTAGATTCCTATTGGCTATTTCAATTTGCAATAGCCAATAGCAAACTAGCTATTGCACCCGCCCTCTGCTGCTGTCAATCAGCAGAGGAGACCTGAAGTTCTCCATTCTCCATCACGTTTTCTATTTTATTTTTTACTACTTTTTTAACTGTTTTTTCTATTCTACTCGGTACCACATCCAGCCTGACGTGAATAGCCGAACAGCGTTCGGCTCACTTCGATTCGGGTCGGTTAGTCACTCGGCTGCCTACGGCAGCTTAGTGAATAGACCCCTATGTGGCCAAACACATAGAAATCTGTAGAAAAGTAGCTCATGTACTTTTTCCAGCAACAGTCATTTTTTTGCAGGCGACATAACACTACGGTATGAACAAGGGCCATAGAGAGCAATGAAATTCCTTGTGTTGAGCGATTTGTAGATCCAAGATTTGAGCAAGAAAGTGCCTAGGTGTGAACGGGGACTAAGACAGTCATAAATGTGGCTGTTAGACTAATTGACAACTGTTTTACCAACAATCATCTCTGTCTGCACTAACTGGTGCTTCAAGGACTAAAGTAGAACTGAAGCCAAAACGTTTTTTTGTTTTGGATAGAAAAAGGGAGGGTTATAACCACTGTCAGCTTTTCTTGCTATCTGTGTCTCACTGGGGAAAAATACCTTTCACTTCCTATCTGATAGCCACAGCAGGAGGTGAGAGGAAATCCTTCCAAAGAGAGGGAAACACCTTGTGGTCAGCAGGCTCAACAGAACTAGTGCTCCCATTGGAAGATTCCCATCTAGTCCTGTTCCGGTGACAACACAAAATGTGGGATTTTCTTTCAGCTTCAGTGATAAAGGTCACCAAGTCCATTGACTTGTATTAGATGTAAGGACGCCGAGGAACTTTTGGGGGAGAGAGAGGTGAGCTCTAACTGCCAAAGGACCAACCATCAGGCGAGTATAACTGATATATTTGAGCCCCCCTAGACAAAACAAGCACAAAACCCTTGCAGTGTGGGGAAAGCCCCACTGCAAGAGTACATTTTTAAAACTCCCGGAGTTTCTCTTTAACTTGAAGTTAAAGAAAATCACTTAAACTCCAAACTTTCTGCACTGATCAATGTCTAAAGCTGGCCATATACCTATAGATTATCTGCAGATTGTCTATGGTCAGATAGAAAAAGTGCAACAGATTCCTCCATCGCCGCTAAACTGCGTGGATGAAGGAATCTCCCACTGGGCCAAGCTTCAGTATCTTGCTAGTCGGCCCTACTGGCTGTCAGAATACCTGAACAATCTGATTGGATACAGGCAGATCTGCACCTTTACAAGGTATGCTCTACAACTTGAACAGTGCCTTAGGATTTACTGCTGAGTTGTAGTAAGCGATTGGCTACACTTGGTGGCAGTCTACACCTTCAAAGTCATTTATTTCTCTGAGCTTCTTTACTTACTTGAAGATCTTCGGAGAAGAATACACTTGATATTGACAAGTTTCTCTCTGCCAGGAATACAGAATAGTTCTCATCCCTTGAGGTTCTGGTAGTCTTAGCTGAGTTTTTACACAATCACTGGTTAGCACAGAGAATTATAGGTCTACCCATATTGCCTATTTTGTACATCATAGAAAAAGATATGTGGCAGATGCACACAACTTTGTAATGTGGGATTCCAGCATTCATGTCTGACAGTTTATGTAGTTTAGGCCTTGCATGGATCTTCTAAGTCTATTTTTCATAACACTTCAGTGTTTATTAAAAGCAAATCTGACATTAATGTAATACAGTCAAAGGATAGACTAAAAAATAATTTTGCCCCAGGATAAGTGACTTGTGATTTGGCAGCAGTATGAATGATGAGCTTGCTGTCCAAACAATGAATAAGGAAACAGAGGCAAATTTATACAAACGTACAAGCCATCCAATATTCAGGAAATTAAGCTAAAATAACAGGAATCTGACTGCTAGTTGCAGTCAAACACAGTTCACCTCTATTGCTGTTGATAATGAGCTTTGCCAATGAAGCAAATAATTTATATGTTTCCTAGATAATAAATTGTAACCTTGTACCACATTAACAGTGGCTTGCAAACGTATTCACCCCCCTTGACATTTTCTTCTATTTTGTTGTATTACCACCTGGAATTAAAAATTATTTTTATTTGGATTTACATGTAATTGACATACACAAAATAGTCCAAAATGGGGAAATCAAGAAATTAACTTGTTTTAAAAAATTATAAAAAAAAAAAGTGGTGCACACATTCATCCCCTTTGCTATGAAGCCCCTAATTAAGATTTGGTGCAACCAATTACCTTCAGGAGTCACATAATTGTTTAAATAAAGACCGCCCTTGTGCAATCAGGGTCACATGATCTCATGTATATATATATATATATATACACATGCACCTGTTCTGAAAGGCCCCAGAGTATGCAACACCACTAAGCAAGGGGCGCCACCAAGCAAGTGGCACCATGAAGACCAAGGAATTCTCCAAACAGGTCAGGGACAAAGTTGGGGAGAAGTACAGATCAGGGTTGGGTTATAAAAAATATCCGAAGCTTTGAACATCACACAGAGCACCACTAAATTCATTATTAAAAAATGGAAAGAATATGGCACCGAAACAAACTTGCCAAAGAGACCTACCAAAACTCACAGACCAGGCAAGGAAGGCATTAATCAGAGAGGCAACAAAGAGACCAAAGATAACCCTGAGGGAGCTGCAAAGCTCCACAGCCTAGATTGGGGTATCTGCCCATAGGACCACATTAAGCTGTACACTCCACAGAGCTGGCCTTCATGGAAGAGTGGCCAGGAAAAAGCCATTGCTTACAGAAAACAATAAGCAAACACATTTGCTGTTTGCCAAAAACCATCGGGGAGACTCCACAAACATATATAAGAAGAAGGTACTCTGGTCAGATGAGACTAAAATTTAGCTTTTTTAACTTCAAGGAAAACACTATGTCTGGGTCAAACCCAAGACCTCTCATCACCTCAAGAACACCATCCCCACAGTGAAGCATGGTGGTTGCAGCATCATGCTGTGGGGATTTTTTTAATCGGTAGGGACTGGAAAACTGGTCGGAATTACTTAGGCTCATGGTCACTTCACTTCAGTGGTTCCCACCTGGGGATTGTGATGTGCAGAAATTCACATGCGTTTAGATGCACTGGATTATTTTAATGTGTGTGTGTGTGGGGGGAGGGGGTGATGTTGTCATAATCAGTGGTTCGTGCATCATGTGTTGTCTCAAGTTTCATCTGTTTATTTTGTCACCAAATTAGAATAACACCTATTTTATATTTGTTTCCATTCACATACCAAAACTTAAAAATGTTGCTCATCTCTCTACTTGCTTTTTACTTGCTTAAAATTCCTACTTAGCCTCACCTTCTATGTAATGTTAAAGAGGGGACTGTGGAGTTATGTTTACCTCTAATTGCACTTTGAAATGTTCACAATAACTTGCATTCCTATCTATAAACCTTCTCCAAAGAAACAGCTAGAAAGCTAAAAAATATTTTTTAAAACTATTTTTAGGTATGGCTTGTGATCACATGAACACATAACAGACATAAAGTGGAGGTTTCTCAAATTTGACTGCAAATGTGTAAATACAGTTTATTTATACAGCATGTATGCCTGTTTATAAAGTAGTTACCGGTATATGTGACAGTTAAAATTTTGAATACATTTTCTGTTTGTGTATTTATGCATTTAATTTCAGTTATCCTAATCTTCTGTAAACGCTGATTCTCAGGTGCAGGAATTCTGCACAAAGACAGAGAACATATTGTTAATAAAGGCAGGTGTAGCTGGCCGCCTAAGAGGTGATCTGAGACCCACCTACATCCGGCTGTGTGTGTCATTTTTATCAAGCGCAGTGCAACAAGATGTTCCTAATGATATGCTTTGCATTGCAACCAGCAAAACGGCAGATTGCAGGTGCACACAGCAGGAATGTTGCTCAAATAACCCTATAAGCAACAATGGGTTTTTTTAAGGCACTCTAGCCTAGCCTAGCGCAATGCAGACAGGCCTCAGGCAGTCCCCCAAACGGCCATTTACACCTGTAGGCACTCTAGCCTAGCCAGCGCAATGCAGACAGGCCTCAGGCAGTCCCCCAAACGGCCATTTACACCTGTAGCTGCAAACAATACAAATTTTAAAAAACGCACTAAAAAAATGTACTGTAATGGCTAACATTTTATCACAGTCATATTGACTAAATATCATTTAATTTGATTGATCTACTTAGTAGATACCATGAGCATCAAAGTGAGTTGTGATTTAAAGTGACACTAAACTCAGGAGTTAAATGTTAAAAATGCATTTAAGTACCTTAACTATTACCAAAAATGTATCTTATTTGTGTATCACTCAGCTGTAGATCATCAAATCATCTCTGAATTGGTGCTGACACTGTCCTTCCTTCTGGAGGGTGGCTACCTTTGTTCGCCGTGGTCTCTGTGTGTGTGGTAAAGTAGCCACCGCTCCAAGCTCGCTCCCGTGATGGGCTACAATCTTAAGTTTAGTTAGCCAATTTTTATTGAGATTGTAGTCCATCACAGAAGTGAACTTGGAGCAGTGGCTACTATACAACACAAATGGCACTATGGGGAACAAAAGTAGCCACCCTCCAGAAGGAAGGACAGTTGACCCTTATGTCCACCCTGTTGGCCCTTTTTTCCTTGCACCCCCATTGTGGGATAATCAGGAGAGCTTCACTAAAGGAAGTCAGTGTCCTAGTTGCTTGCATTTCATGCTAACTCGAAGATCCTATAGTTTACAGTCATTGTCCCTAACTTTTTGAGGAATTCCATTTTACATGCTGTCCCACAATTTTTCCCTCTGAGTTAGGAAATCTGGATTTTGGACAGGCACCAGGTTGGTCCTTCAACTATTACCTGATTCCTTTTCCCCATCCTAGGAAGGTTCTCCTAATGTTTGTGCCTACTTCATTCACACCCTTCTCGCTTGTCCACATGGTTTATTCTTCCTAGAGCCATTGATTTAGTATATAAATCCCTACCCTTGTACCCCCCCTTAAAAAATGTGGACTTTGCATGTGAATGTGCCCTTGTTCTTCCAGATAAGGAAGTAACTATTACTAATACTGTACTTCTCTGGAGGGTCAGCAGCCACGATACTGGAGTCAGGTGGCCTTAGTTGTTCCTAGTTACAGAAAGATAGATCTTCCTATCCTCTATCACACTTATACTCCTAGCGGGGAATTTATCATAGCAATTGCGAGTGTTTGAACTCGCATATGGTCGCATTGGTCGCATGGGATATATTTGCGCCAGATTTATGTTGCTAGTGTAATATTGTTCATAAATGAGATTAAATAGACTCCAGGATTAAAAAGACTCGACACTCCAGGCAAAAAGCTTAACTGTTGCTTCTTGAAGAAGCGGTCATGGGGACTTCATAAGTTGCGATTGTTTTGTTAGGTGATGCTCCAGTTGCAGACAAGCGCAGATGTAAACAGTTGCAAACTTTCACAAAAGAGGCGCAATTGGAAAAATAGTGCAAACTCTGGTCAAAATGAGCGCACATGTTAGAGCGGCTAAACAGATTTGCATATAAAAAAGTTATCTAAGAGGCTAAAACAGTTGCAATTGCTTTGATAAATCCTGCCATAGTGTTTTCTACTAGGATTTCTACCCCTACCTTCTGCCCTTTACAGGACTAAGTATGAGGATGTCCCAATCCCCAATCACCTACAGTATAGGTGTGAAAGTTGAAGGGCTCTTATATCCGTGATGTGGCCTAATATCCATGTACTTCAGTTGTGCATTCTTTTATCTGTATCTTTAAGCCTGCCTTGCACTCCTTTTAAAATGTTATGGGTTACTACCCTTCTATTTTCCCTAGCTTAGGGTTTCTTCCTTTGAATTAACTGCTGAGAGAGTTCTCACCTTCATGTATGTGTAATTTTGAGATTATATGTTCAGCAGACAACATCCAGCTTATTATGAACCTGGTCTTTTTCCTGGACCTACCTTGTCTATCTTTCTTCCCTCATGTCTAATACCCAGGTTGATTGGCAGAACCATGTTTTCCCCACAAAAGGGCAATCAGTCTGGTAGCCAATGCTGTTCCCTACCCAGGAGAATTGTGCTGCCAGGGGGCAGCATGTGTGTACGCAGACACCAGGAGAGTGACTGTTCAGGCCCCAATGATGCACTTTGCCAGGCCGCTGTCTAATGAGAAGAGAGTGGGACAATGTTTTGCGGACAAAGTATTCCTATAGGCAGAAAGCCTGTAGCCCAAGCTGGGCCTCTCCATAGCCAGGAGACTGAGTTCTATTTGTCTGTGTGGAGACAGATTGTGGGTCTGAGTAAACCAAATTTTGTTGTGCTGTGTGATGTAGATGAACCCATGTGTGGGAAACTATAGTGTAAAGGAACTTTTCATTGATAAATAAAATTGGGCGGAAAAACACTAAAAACGCAAGTTGGCAAGTGGACTAAGTCCTTGAAAGCTCTGCTTTTGAAGGGAGACCCTAACGCTTAGTAAATATTAGTTGTAGACAGCCTTTGGTCCAAGTTTTCATTGCCTGCTCAGGTACATTTATTCCACCTGCTTTCCTTCCTCAGGTAGCAGTTTTTATTCTTAATTCTGGAGTTTATTTCTTCAGATACTCCCTTTTTTATTTCCATGCTTGTGGGATCCACCCCTCGGTTGGACTGCTACTAGGAAATCCCAAATTGCTAAGAATGTACAATAAGATTTTTTTAGTTTTTCATAACATCCATTGAGGCACACAATGAAAAGTGAATATGTTGCCCTTTGCAACCAATCTGACTTAAGATTTAAGCCTTGAACATTGGGAGTTGGTCTCTGGCTGCTATAAGGAAACGGTTTTCTTTTTCCAGTGTTATAAAAGCAGGTCCAGTTTGGCAGCAGTTTGCTAGGAGAAGCCGTTTCTACACAAAACATCAAACAAATGCATCTTTTGTTCATGCAAACAAAATATACTTACTTTTAGTTTAGCCACTTACAGGGAGATCAGATACATGGATGCAAATTAGTTACAAAGTTCAAGAATGACTTTGGAATTACCGGTTTAAGAAATCCAACATTTAATCAAAAGGAATTATCTGTTTTCAAAGCATTTGCTAAATCCTTTGTACAGAAAAGCTTTCGCTGTCCTATAAAAACTACATACCCAGCAATGGTTAAACAGGATTTTTTCTGGTAATCTGGAGTCATTATTTTCATCCACATTACATTTGATAGAAAAACCCTGCACGAGCCAAGACAATGAGGTCCTTCATATCATATTCAGAGTGCAGAAATGTGCAGAGGATTTATATCCACGATGCTCATTTTCCATTCTGCCTTTTAAGACGCACCCCAGAGGGAATGGAACAAAGGAGACCCGCAGCGTTAAAACTACACCATGCTCTCTACAATAGAACACAGAAAGGATTTTTAGCCTTTCATTTTTCTTGAGTAGAACTGTGCTTGATACCATTATCCCCGAGTTTAATTTGAGCTGCCCACACATTCATAACGTGGGACATGTATCAGTGATTATAAAGCTTCAGAGCATAAATGACCAGATACAAACTGGGTATGCAGAGGCATTAGTGATTATGAAGCTTTAGAAGAGACATGACCAGACATAGACTGAGTAAAGTATGAAGATGTATCAGTGATTGTGGGAGTTTAGAGATTTGCCAGATATAGATCTATACTGGGTATCAGTGACCAGATCTATACTGGGTATCAGTGACCAGATCTATACTGGGTATCAGTGACCAGATCTATACTGGGTATCAATTATAGAAATTTAGAGGTGAAGCAACCAGATGTAGACGGGGGGAAGTATGCGGAGGTATTAGAGATTACAGAGTTTCTGAGGGGAAGTGACCAAATACAGACTAGGTAATGCATGGAGAGGTATCAGTAATTATAAAGTTTCAGAGCAGAGACCAGATACAGACTATTGTCATATGGAATGGTATCAATAATTATAGATATACATAGATTCTTCAGAAGAGAGGTGACCAGACATAGACTAAATTAACTATGCAGACGGATGAAGTTGCAGAGGTATCAGTGACTAGAGATCTTCAGAGTAGTGGTGATCAGATACAGGTTGTGTGATATATGGAGACGTATCCATGACTAGGAGAGGCTGAGGTATCAGTGATAACAAGACATTAAAATAATACAATTATTAGGTCTATTATAGTTACATAGTATATTTAGTGAACTAAGAAACACATGTAGAAGTTTCTTGAATTATGGTAAGGTAGATGTCCTATATCTAAACCCAAGATTGAAAATGTAATATATTGCAGCTTACCAATCCTTAGATGTGGTGACTAAATTAATAAATATAGAAAATGAACTGCGCCAATAAGCAAGCTAACAGCTACAAGGCACTGGAATGTACACCCACTGTGAGTGTGTCATACACCAAAATGCTGTACACAGAACACTGAGCCAGTCACATTAGTTTCTGTACAGTGCTCACACTCTAATGCAAAATGGCACCAGCTGTAGGGGGACTACAAAATCCCGGAAGTACATTATACAGCAATGCAGAACAGTATAGGAATTGGGATCAAGACTTGGTAACACATTGAACTCAGGACTTAGTAACGCACTGGACTCAGTAATTAGTAACGCACTGGACTCAGGACTTAGTAACGCACTGGTATCAGGACTTAGTTAAGCAAATGGATTCAGGACTTAGTACCTCACTGGACTCTGGACTTAGTAATGCACTGTACTCTGGACCCACCTGAGGCTCTGCAGAGCCCCCCTGAGATCCTGCAGAGCTCACCTTAGACCCCCCACAGCCCACTAAAAAGTGACCCTGCAGAGCACACCATAGATCCTGCAAAGCTCATCTGGGGCTCTCTATGGTGAGCTCCGCAGAGTCTCAGGTGGGCTGGTCGGGGTCCCTTTCCCTGCACATGCAGCTCCTTACCTGCTGCTGTTGGGCTCTGGCCTCCTCCACCACCGCCATCGGACACACAGGACCGGCGCTGATGGGGCCCCAGCCTCCATGTCCACTGGACCGGCGCTGCTGAGCCCCAGCCTCCTCCACCTCTCCCCTGTCAGTGAGCCCCCCAGCCTTGGTCAAGTCAGTCATTCTGCCCCTGGTAATGGCCCGGGCCCCCCAGGCTGCCCTGGCACCTTACACGGGTATTGGCCGTACCCCCCTGATGGCGGCCCTGGATCCTGCCAGAAATGCAGTGTCCTTATGCAATGTCTTTGTTACTTCCTGTGCACTAATTTGAAATCTCAAATGTTATCAGCTGTCCCAGTTATATTCTGTAGACTATAGAACACGCTATTTAATGCAGCTGAGGGGGATGTGTTTGTAGTTCAAATCAAGAGAGCAGCCTACAGTGACAATATTGCTGCACCTTAAATACAGTACAGTGAGTGAGCATTGCCATCCTAGGACAGGAAGTATGGCAGAATTACCAGGTGACAATGAAGGAAAAAAGCCTGAAATAAGAAAACAAAATGGAACCACCACATTTAGGCCCAGTTCCCACCTGGGCATTTTTCTGCGCGTTCGTACTCGCGGAAAAACGCTCAAACAGGGAAATGCCATTATTTTCAATGTGCATGGTTCCCATCTGGGCGTTTTTCCGCGAGTACGAACGCGCGGGAAACCGCCCTACGCCCAAAAAAGTACATGTACTTCTTTGGGGCATTTTGGTCGGGCGTTTCCATTGGGATACATCCAAGTAGCCCTCGGAATCGCGGTAAAAATGCGCAACGCGAAACACGCGACAAACGCGCATATTCAATACACCTAGGTGTGAACCCAGCCTTAAGGGCTGCTAAGGTGCAATATATTACATCTTTGTTTTTGGGTAAGATACACTTTAAGTTTTCAAACATAGAACAAACATCTGCTATATATTTTTTAGCTTCCTGGGTAACAGTTTAAGTTTTCATGAAACTTTATTTATGCCTTATATAAATATTATCATGTGATTCTCTTTGCCTGCCTTGATGTTCATTGTGTGACCTACAGTGTCCAGTGGCTTTATAATCATTCAGTTAGTTTAATTATGAGCATATCAATAATTCAATTAATTGCTGTGCTATTCTTTCCTATATTTACTTTTAACAGTAGGGAGCCCTGTGCTGAGTTTGCCTTGGGCACCATCTTTTCTTAAACTGGTTCCTGCTGTGTTGACACTTCTCATGCACAATATTGTATTTCCCTTCTAATTGTTATCTAAGGACTTGTTTGTGAATAGATTATAAATCCACATTAACACACTGCAATGCCAAAAAACTTTAACTGTGTGTTTGGACTCAGCTTGTTATATCAGATGGGTAATTTTGTAGCAGGAAATAATCACTGCTGCAAATCGCTAATTTCAGAGACTTACAGCGATTTGTAGCTATAGATCTAGTCGGTAGAGAAGTTAGCAATTTGTTGAAAAGAAGTGATTTGTCAGTGCTACGAGTTAAACTAGTGCTACAGCATTAGGTTAGTTTGCTCTGCTACAGATCGCTTTACTCAGCAATTTGTAGCTAATCTATAGAGGTGAATGCAGAGTGACTGGTTCTTGACATAAAACACTGCACAAACTCAATCAGAGTGTCTGAACTAGAAATCAATGTAAAAATAACAATGTATCTAAAAAAAACGATGAAATCACTTAAAGAAAAAATTGCGAGCATAACTTTTATTAACCCTTGTAGTGGGGCTACCCCCGCACTGCAAGGGTTAAGTGCTCATTTTTGTCTAGGTGATCAAAAAAAGTTTGACTCACCCGAACCGAGTAGCCGGCTGCCTGCTTCTCCGTTCTCTGAAGCCTCCCTCTTCCTACGCTGCAGCATTGGTATATTCCTGGGCATCCTTACATCTATACACAGTATGTAGAATGTGATGATTTATGGGACCTTACGCCACTGCAGCGGAGAGGCGGGAAAGACTGGTTTAGGAGCAAGCGGGCTCCGCGATTCAGGTGAGTATAACTTTTTTTTAGCACCTAGACAAAAATTTGCAGTTAACCCTTGCAGTGGGGCTACCCTCACACTATATTTGCCTGGAGTTCTTCTTTAAAAAAAAAGATCAGTACCTGGTTGTAAAAATAAGGGGCCCCTCTATTCATACCAGGAGTCTCTTATTCACATCAGAGTCATCCCTACATATCAGAGTCCTGCCTTTACATCAGAGTCCCCACTTCACATCAGGAGGTCCCCTTCACAATAGAGTTCTCCCTTCACATCTGAGTCTCTTCTTCACATTTCACATCAAAGTTCTAAATGCCCAGGTCCCTTCCGCTAGCACGCTTTGCTATGCAACCTGTGATAGCTGTGAGTTTGTCATTCCTTAGGGAAGTGGACTCTAAGCTAATGTCAAAGGATCAACCTGCATCCAAAGGATCCAGCTGCAGCTGCTCCTTACTGGCCCTTAAGTTGTAGTGTGCTTTGAACGTTTGCCTTCAGCACTACATTATTGTGTTGACGGTCTAGATGATACCGTACATCTTATTTTCAGACTGAGTTTCCTGTGCATGAAGAGAAGGAAATCTCTGTGATTAAAATGTTGGTCTGTGGAATAGCAATGTAAAAACCTCTTGCTGCACATGTGTTTTGATGGTAAATGTGTGTTTTGGGTACTTCACTGGAGAATTTTATAAAGGCTTACTTTGCTTGGTGCACTGAAAGAAAGTTTCACCCCATCACTATCTTCCCATTATCAGGTCAACAATTTTTACAGGGTGTCTTTTATTTGGTTCCTCCTGTACAACTTCCTGTGACTCTTGACTTTTAAATTTGATTCTGTTGGCCCCTCGAAGACCATCTTCTGAACCTGTTAAAGATATTTCTCTTTCTGCTCTCACTCACAATTCTTCCTTCCATTTCTCCCTTTAATTTTTAAGGCTCACTCCTTTTTTGTCATCCCTGATGATCCTTGTAAAGAGGAATGTTCTCACTCTGGCATTTCTGGGTGACTCAGACAAATTATTGTTCAAGCTTATGGTCCTAAAAGCACGGTTCCACCTTTTTCTCTCTAGGTGCACTTTATTAGGTTTCTCAGGGCCCTATTGGGATTTTAGGCATCTGAACACTGTTTCCCAGATTTGCAAGGCTGCAACCTGGTGTTCTTTTCCCTAAGTTTTACCAGGTCGATGTGCAGGTCTCATCTGATGCCAAATTTGGACATAAGATCCTTCAGACAGCTCTTTAAGCTACACAATGTCCCCATTTTATTCTATTTTTTTATGTAGGCCTGTTAGTGTTTTGTTTGCTGTGTTGCTCACCTCTCAGTTAGACCGCTTTTGGATGTCCCAGTCGAATTAGAATAACTAAATCCTTTGTCCTTTAATGAAAATAGAAAAGTTATACTCACATGAACCTCAGATCTAGCTGGTTTCTACTCTGGTCCCTGCCACCTGTCTCCCTCCGCTCCAGCGATGGTATGTCCCTCGGCATACACTGTATTAGATGTAATGACTCACTGGACCTTAGACCGAAGGAGCGGAGGGGGAGAGAGGCTGGGAGGACCAGTCTAAGAGCGAGCTGGCTCTGAGGATTAGGTATAACTGTTATTTTAGCACCTAGACCAAATTTGCACTTAACCTTTGCAGTGTGGGAGTAGCACCACTACAAGGGTTAAGAATAATTATGCCTGGAGTTCTTTAAAGGTACTTGTAAGTTAAACTGGATTCTCAGGCTTTAAATGCATACAGGTAAGCCATTCAGTTTTGGATATCTTGGGTAAGAGTTACAAGTTCTGTTAGGTTTTTATTTCTGTCTGTGACCTCCTTTCCTCCCTTCCTGTGCCTGTGATGTCTGTACAAGGAATGGGGGGGGGGGGGGGGGGGTGGGGTGGGGGGGGGGGGGGGGGGGTTGTCACCAACAGCAATAAAAACATTTCCAAAAATACTAATTCTTCCTCACTCTATTATGACCTATGTCAATGGGCTTTTGGGCTTATGTTAACGGCATCAATTTGAAACACTTCTGAGATTATTCAGAATTCACTGACAGACGCATTGACCTATGGTTGACCTCCTTCTGACGTGCATTTGACCTGCAAAACTGGAGCAGATAGAATCTGCAGGGCAAACAATTCACACATAGGCCCCATTCACACCTCAGCCTTTTGTAGCTTGAAGCAACACACGTTCAACACAATTGTTTTTTATGTCCCCTGTTCACACCTGAGCATTCTGTCACTTGTAGCAATACGCCTGTAGCTTCTTTTTAGGCAGATTTCAGCGTTTTTGTCCCTATAGACTTAACTTAATAGAAACACCTTAAAAGGAGCATCACAAGCATTTGTTTGTGCTTTTCTGGCATTTTTGCATGATGTCACAGATACTTCTGCTTTCCATTGGGCCAATTAGACAAAGGCCTGAAGCTGAACGCCTGCAAAACACTTCAAAAACACGCATATTCGCACATAAAAAACACTATTAAAAAAGTGTGAAAATACCAATGTCTAGGTGTGAACATGGCCTAAAGCTTTAAAAATGACAGATAGAAACTTACTGGTTGCCATACACAGCTGATTTTGTCTGCTCCAGTCTTAGTAATGCCTCCGAATGTGTTTTTATGTTTGTCTATGTCCCCGTTGGAGAGATTTCCCATCACTTTCTGTCCTGTCGGAAAGTGAGGGGAAATCTCCCCAACAGGTGTGGACAACATCTTCTAGATTGTATATTGTGGTGCCATCCACCAGTTGTTCCAGCACCCGTTGGATTTTAGGGTACATCAGTATGCGAAGGGGATATTACAAAGACATCTTCCCAACAGAGACACAGAGGACAATAAAAACCCAACAGGCCCCAACCCTTCAACACGTCATCTAAACAAAATAACATGGGCTTCACCATATTGGAAATTAAACAAATTTCTGATTAAATACATGCCTTGATTATGGCAGGAATGATAGGTCGGCGTTTTTCTATTGTTTTGTCAGTTTTTTGTTTTTCTATGATTTTGTCTTGTAGAGGCACAAATCATTGAAAGGATATAATTTTCCCTATTACAACTGGAGTGCCTTAAAGTGCGAGAGAAAGATTGTTCTCTCTTGGAAAGTAGAACATTGTTACTTACCAACAGAATGATTTACTCTTCAAACAAAGACTATCAGCTTGAAGTAATTTATTCTCATCAAAGACCAGCCCTTTTTACACAGTGTACAAACAAAAAAATCTGACCTTAAAGTGAACCTGTTATCCTTGTATCAATATATATTGTATGTGCGTGTTTCAAATTTCAGTTTTACACCGGTACTACTTGACTTGGGGGAGCATCTGTGGAACATTCCTGACATGATGGTGCACTGCTGGCTAAGCACAGGTATCCTCTGAGCCATTTGGTTCAATAAACTCTTGTGTCCCAAGGTCAATGGGTGCTTAGTGAATGTGTGCTGAGTGCCCACCCTTTAATGTCTTTGTACACAAGGTCAAAGTCATACTATATATTTCATTGTAATTGGCATGGGCCACAAAATGGTAAACAGAATTCACTGTTCCTTTAGGCTTATAATAGCTTGGGAACAGTCTGTTTGACTTTCAGTATGAGCTTGACTATGAGCTTGGATTAAGGCCAGCGGTTAACTAGTTGAAGTGTATGTGGTCTTAGAGTATACATCCACTTAATATAGAAGCAAGTTACATCTTTTCATTCCTTAGGTGAAAGGGTTTAAAAGTTACTGAGTTGGTCCTGCAGGGGTTCTACTTTGTGCTTGTAGGCTCCTTTATGACACAGTTGACTAACTGCTGCACAAGAAAACAGAGATTTGCTGGTGATCTTATATGCAGAGATACTGAAATGTGTTTTTATGTAACAGTGGGTTATACAAATATATATGCCTGCCTGCAAGACCTATAAAAACATTCATGCAATCTCGTTATTGATTATACAACAGTGGACAAATTTGTTGGTACCTTTACAGCTCATTGAAACAGTGCTTCATTATTTTTGAAAAGCAATGAAATTAAAGAAGTATTGGGAAAGTATAAATATACTCTTCCCGGTGTGGGACACTGCAGCTGTCACATGCTGGCTCTATCTAGTGAGAGCTGAGTGATCATGTAGCCGCTGTCAGCCCCCGCTCCTGGCAGGGGTTCCTGCTACCTCTATATGTACCTCCAGCGCTCACTAGAGGGACAGACAGGTAGGAGGTGGGCTTAGTTGGCTGGATCTAGAGAGGCACAATAAGCTGTCAAACAGGCAGCCGGGACAGGCTCCACACTGTCAGCAAAGAGCCCACTGAATCCTGACTTTGGGTCCAAGGAGTACATTAGTAAATGTGCTCCTATGACCCAAAAGAGAAGCAAAGCCAAAAAAGTTTGGCTTTATTTCTCTTTTAAAAACAATTATCTTATGTATACTTGCATGCCTTTGGTATGTGGCAGAGTAAAACAAAGAAAGCATACACTATTGCTTATTCTACAAAGGTTTGTTAATGCCCCTAGAAAAGATTTTAAATAATTGGATCATGGTGATATCTCAAACTACCTGTGTTCTGTAATGATTATCACTCGTGTCTTCAATCTTACAATCTCTAAGCCTATTTCAGTGGAGAAAGGTAGTCACTCTGCTGTTTGCTATCATCATGTGCACCACACTGAACATGGACCAGAGAAAGCAGATAATCAGAAAGAAAATTATAGACATGTCAAATGTAAAGGCTACAAAACTGTCTCCATGTTCCTGCGACTAAAATTGCAAATATCATTAGGAAGTGCAAGGTCCATTATTAAGAAGTGTCAGGTTCATGGATGTGGACACAAAATGAAAATCAACCCCAGATTCATCAGATCAGGAGGAAAAAGAAAAACATAAAAAAGACAGTGGAATTTAATAAAATGCATATTGAAACTACAGGGGACGTTCTGCACAATGCTGGAGAGAGTGTGGGGCAGTGGGCACCCTCCTGCACACTTTCTGGGAATGCCCTCTCCTCCATGGATATTGGGGGGAGGTCTTTAACATTATTAGCACTGTAAGCTCCATCAGAATCGATCCCAATCTGATCTGGCAATACTGAACTTAGGGATCGAGATTTTTCCACCCAATAGTAGAATTGTTATAACTCACGTCCTACTAGCTGCACATCTCCTTATTGCCAGAAATTGGAAAATGCTTGAGGCCCCATCCCTCACCCACCGTATCCACCTGGTACAACTCCATTACAAGTTTGAAAGGGCTATATCATTTAATAATGACAAACTCAAGCAGTTTGATGTCCCCTGGGGACTATGGACCGATTGGTTCCCCACAGTCGAACGTACTATCCACTAATTCATTTGGCTCCGTGGATAGGATATACCTCCCGCCCGATTTGGGCAGGGAAGGACGGCACTGTACTCAACACATGAGAGACAAGAGTGTTATTTCTCTATCCAATGCCCTAGATATTGGCATAGATGTTGTGATAGGCGGAATATGCCACTTACGATACTGACTGTGATCCATTATGCTCGATTTTGTTTTTGTGTGTTTTGCCTAATTTGACGACTGTTATATGCTGTATTCAATCTCAGCACAATGTGTACATGTGTGACTATGCACACAGGCAAATGTTTGTCTGAATGTTTTCAATTTTTGTACTGTTGGAAAACCTAATAAAACTTTTTTTCTGGAAAAAAAAATGCATATTGAAAAGCCATAATGCTGAGCCTCGATCTGAACCCTATAAAACATCTATGGAAAGAGCTAAAACATGCAGTCAGGAGACGGCACTCTTCAAACCCGAGACAGCTGGAACAGATTGCTCAAGAAGAGTGGGGTACACCTATTGGCAGGTGCAGAAGTCTCATTGAGAGCTACAGGAATCACTTGTTTACAGTGACTGCCTCTCAAGGTTGTGGAGAAAAATATTAGGTAAAAGGTCCCATCATTTTTGCCCATGTCAATTTCATTTTATAGATTTAATAATATTTAAAATATTTTGTTGAATCAAACATCAAATCAAAGTCTGATTTTTATTAAATATGGAATAAAAATGGTGGATGCCAATTAGTTTTGTCAGGTTCTAGCTATTGCAGCGAAAATTGTGGGTTCTTTTTTTCATGGAAGGGAACCAACAAATCTGTCCACATCTACATGTGTACTCGAAATACCTAAATAAGAAATAGTATAGATAACTGCTTAGGGTTCTAGGTACAGTATATAAATTGAACCTGTGCTATGGAAGTGTAAAGAAACCGCCATTGGATTTTTGGATGTTCTAAAGTTCAAATTCGAACCGAACTCGGGCCTGTTCACCCCATCACTCAGAATCCTATATGAAAATGGCATTCTCAAGCATTACTACTCAGAGTAACCATTTTTAGATAATGTCCCAAATTTGGGTTACGCTCATGGTTAACACCTAGGAGGCCTGATCTTCATGGTGGCAGAGTGGTGAAAGTATCAGTCAACATTTATGAACCCGGAAGTGCTCTGCTGTAAGCGTTTCCGGCTTTGCGACTGCCACATGGAAACAAACCGAGTTCTGCCTGTACTTTATTTGGTTTGATGTTCGTGTGACTATAATTGCAAATAGTAAGTCTACATCTGTTGCTGTTATGTGTTTCTTTTCTCTCTATTTCTGTATATCATCCTTGACTCAAATATGCAGATATGATTAGTCGTGCATTAGGACCAGAGTTTGGTGGCAGTATTGGTGTTATGTTCTTTTTTGCAAATGTCTTTGGAAGTGCCTTATATATTTTGGGTCTGGTGGAAACCATTGTGGCCATGTTTGGAATACAACCAGGTAAGTGAGGAATGTAATGTGTAGTATTGTTTGCGCAAATAAATTTACTTGAAATACACAGATATGGATATGTAATCTAGAAGTGGTGGTGCTTATGTTCTACACATGTTTTTATAAAAGAAAAAGCATCATATGTAAAATATTCTGAACCAAACTGAAGTCCATTGTGTTTTCCACGATGGTAACCAATGCAAGCATTTAAAGTCAATTAGGAGTTTGCAGGTTATACTAGACCTTGAATATTAGACTAAGCATTCTATGAGAATAAAGCAACTTCTCAGTCACGCATCAAAGCTTAAATATGCAAAGAAATTATGAAAGTGAAACTATACAGCTGTGACACAAAAATTGCAACACATTTAGCCATTTACTGTCATTGTTAAAGGAGAACTATGGGGGGGGCTTTTCCCCATAGTTCTCCTTAGGGTAACGGGAGGACACAAACTAGCGTCCTCCCGTCACCCTAGGCTCGCGGTATACTGTAGCTCGCGGTATACTAAGACGCCGCAGCTGAAGCGGATCCCGACAATTATGCCGGGATCCGCCCAGCTGCGTGACTGACGGCTGGCTCTGCCTATCTAGAGGCAGAGCCAGCTGTACCCGCCCCCTCCCCCGTCCGTTCCGCCAGTCAGAGCTGGCGGATCAGAGCGGGGAGGGGGGAATCCAGCCCCTCCCCTGTCACGGCAGAGAGCCGTGACAGGATCGAGAGGTGAGCGAACGCCGGTATGTGTTCGCTCACCTCCCGATCTACTAAGCCAACCTGTGACAGTCTCATTGTCACAGGTCGGCTAGAACTATGAGGTGAGTGAAAAGCACTCACCTCATAGTTCTCCTTTAACACATAAGGTGGGAAGACTGCTTACTCAGCCATCCACATAATTCTGTGTTGGGAAGCTAAAGCTGGCCATATAGGTTTCAGTCTGATTGTACAATCTCTGTATAATCACCTTTACCAAAATGATATAATGTGAAGTCTTACTCATACAAACCTTCCAGTTTGTATCCAATCAGGCAGACATTAGTACTACACAGTTATTGGTGGATGCAAAGAAGGTTGTTTAATCAGATTGTAATGTGTGTGTAACTAGGGTTGCCAACTTCACAGTTACTACCCGTGATGTCTTTGGTTGACTCTGGAAGTACAGAAATGTGAGGGCTTACCACTACTAGTGATTGAGGTGATGGGCTGGTAGTTGCCAGCCCATCACCTTTAATCCAGCAGCTAGTACTCTTGTTCACAAGGTTGTTGTACTACTGGGAGTAGAGCAGAGTTTTGTAAAATGTGAGGTTTTGTTACCAACTTCCTCTCCTAAATATATTGCCATGTCCACCACTGGGGATAGAACACCTGTTAAGTTTTCCTGGTGGGTATGTTTACCTTCTCTGTTAAAGAAGGTGAGGGCATATCTTCTGTTGCTCCCATTACTTTAGAGAGAATTCACTTCCTGTTGCGTCTCCAGGACAATGTGGAAATTCCCTCAATGGGAAACAGCAAAAAAAGACAAGGGTTTTAAAGTGTAACTAACAGCATCATTTTTTTTTAGACTTTTTGAGATTCCATAAAGTGGTAGAGCCACTGTCAGGTTATTATTGCTTTCTGTGTCACTATTAGGGAAATTTACTCTCTATAATTGTCCTGATCAACACTGGCACCAGGAATGAAAGAGAGGGTAAATCTAAAATTTTTAGTTGTCACCAGAAGAGGAATAGAAGGGAATCTTCCAATTGGAACACATGTTGCTGTGACAGCTATCTAATAGAGGATTTCCTTCACATTAGAAGGATATTGTCCCACTTCCTGTTGCATCTACAGGACAGAGAGTGAAAGTAAATCTCCATAATGCATCCCAGGAGGCGTGTGATTGTGTAGTAATTTCCGCCAAGTGCTACTAAAACCTAGGTACTGCTTGTTACTTTTATAGCTGTAAGCACAGGCCAATCAGGAAATCCAAGCATTTCCATCATTCTGTTTATTTAAACTGGAAGATAGGGGGTAGTCACAAGGTTATGAAGTTGGAAAAAGGAGAGCATAAATCCAGCCATGTTTCCAGGAAGGCATATATTATTTTATCTAACTAGTTTTCTTAACTCAGAACGTCTTTAGAGAAATCATTCTATAACTATACATATTTATTCATTTCAGCACTAAATACTCCTTTTTAGTTTTAATGCATACAGCATGCCATCCGTTCATTTTTCCTGCAACATGAATGGTATAATGATTGGCCTAAAGGACTGTTAAAAATCTCATTGTTCTATGGTAGCAGGAACCCTTGCCCAGAATATGATTTTCGAACATGTTGCTATTCCCTTAGGGACTGCAAGGGTTTCATACTTGGAGAGATGAAACAAGTCTGATGTTCTGTATAATTCGGAGCTTGATCAGACATTTCCCATCTCCCAGCTCACTCTTTCTCTTGTTGCCAGCTCCTTTTACTGGGCCCCTGATGCTCTTCAATTTGCATGAGCAGGAAAGTCTCCCTGAAGTGAAATTTGAAAAGTTGCTAGTGCTGCCTGTGCTCATCAGTGATTCCTCTGCCTTGATGAAGACGCATGAGATAAACACACTCTCACTGCCTCTTTTCCCCCAAGACACGAGTACAGAGAGCTCTGATCTGCTCCTGGAAATCACGGCTCGCTGTCCCTTCTTAAAAAATGTTGTTTACTCCTAATTTTCCACTCATTTCACGCCAATCTAGCTGTGGACGCTCGCAATCATGAATGCGGTACTGAGATGGAAGCGGCAACAACCCTATGGCTCTCAGAACGAGCACTGTAAATTAACCCATTACTCACCAAAGTATGTAGATGTTGCACAACAGTAGGTCTGTTATCCTCCGCAAAGGTGCCAAAGGTAACAAAGACCACATATGGGAACCCAACTCTCAGCTTTGCACCTTTGCAATGATGCACACCATTATTTTACTAGCAATGTATGTTTAATTAATTTGATATGGTAGCTCTCCATGGACATTTCCATAGTGTCCAGCATCTCCATGTTCTACTGTCAGTCAAAGGATCATAGGATCGAAACTGATCTCCACATCATGACATGAAAAAGTAATGATGTGGAGGTCAGCAGGAGGAACCTTTGGGAGCTGTGGGGAACCCGGGAGATTGACACTTGCGGAAATGTTGCTTTTTCAGCAGACTTTGGGGGAAGATCTCTACTGACCAGAGTGGCATTCAGCAGCATGGGCAGCTGGAGAGGCAGCTATTCAGTCTCTTTGGTAAAGGTAACAGCATAATTTTGAGATTTTAGATTGGCGGCAGAGTCACTTTAAATTAAACCTGTACTGAGAGAAACATGGAGCTGGGAAATCTGTCACCTCCTTATGAAAATCCCAGTCACCTGACTGTGAGTGCTAACCCTCTGACTTCACTTCTTTGAGTTACCCCCTTACAATACATTATGCTAAATGAAAGAACTGTTCTTGCAGAATCAGAGCAGGCAATTTTCTCATTACATTGTGGTAGCTTGGCTGGTTCAGACAATTTGATAACTAGTAAGTAGTGACCGCACACAAGAAACAAAAATTAATATTAAAGTATGCCATTTTATACCATCTAGGCATGTTTTGAAGATTGCTTTGGAGCTCCATTATGTTGCCTGAAAACAGTTGTTTTTAGGAAAAATGCATCTCTTTAATATTTGCATTCAAGCCTGGAAAGCATTGCAATTGTGATCACTTGATCACAGCTGCAAAGCTCAGGCTTCTGCACATTCTCTCCCAGGCAGAGCTCGTACGGAGGTACGGCGTTTCAGTTAGGAGAGATGGGGGAAGGACGGCTGGACTTCAGACTGCATTAAATCACCTAGAAGTTTACAAGTTTGGGCTTCATAAATCATTCAAGGCTGACATGAAGGAGCTTTACAGTGGTAATGATGCTTTGTGCCTGTGTCTTCCAACGCACAAAATTAGAGGTGCACCAAAATGGAAATTTTAAAACCGAAACGAGACTCGAATGAAAATAAAATTGTCAGGCCGAGACCGAAAATGTTTTTATTTTAATTTTTTATCAAATTTTTCAAATATTTTATTTGTATTTATTTTTTATAAACTTTTTAATTTTGTAATATTTATTTTTATTTATTAATTAATTTTTTATTCAATATTTTTATTTTTTACATTACTTTTAGGGGCTTCGGTGAAATATTGGGGGTCTAAACCCCTAGACCCCTGATATTTCCATTTTAAAATAGAAAAAGAGATTGAGGACAAAAAGTCCTCAATCTCTTTTTCTGTGTCCCTTGTTATCAATGAACAGGAATCCTCTATCAGTGTTCCTGTTCATTGATAACATGAGAACATGGTATGTTTACTATAACTACAATTATGAATGAACAGGAGGTGATGTAGATCACTTCCATTCATTCATAATTGAGGCTATAGTACACATACCATAGCCTCAATTATCTACAAGCACTCAGCGATCACTGAATGCTGAGTGTTTGTACCTGGCTCTCCTCTCTGACGCTGTGACAGCACGGCCTGTTTCCCCCCCACACACGTCTCTGCCGGACTGTGATTGGAGGCTGAGCGATGTGGGAGGAGAGACGCCGGCCGCTCACATCGCTCTCCCCCAGCAGCGCTCGGCCAGCTGTCACTTTCTTTCCTCCCCGCTGGGACACAGAGCAGCGCCCAGCATTACGCCAAAAGTGCCATTTTCGGCCGATATGTTTCGGTAGCCGATATATCGGTGCATCCCTACCCAAAATAAAATTAAATTCAAAGTTGGAAGAACTTATACATGATAGTGCAGAGTTTTTTTTTTTTTATACACTGAGAGTCACCTTCAACCTGTACAAGGCATTCTGCAATAATACAATCGTCTTTTGTAAGAGTCACAGAACATACAGTAAAACAGATTTATAGCCTTGTGTTTCTGTTGTCTTCCTGTTGGGGGGTTTGCCTGCTGCTCTTATTGAGCTTGTATCTGACTGGAGCAAAACACCCTACAATCACTGAATTCTGTTACCATACTAGAGTGGGAAGTAGGACCAAGTAGGGCCAAACCTTGTGCCGGCCCCTTTACACAAAGATGGTTTATCTTTAAGATTAATGAGGAGGTCCTACAGGTCACTGAATCTGGCTATGTTTAAGGATAATAAGAGCACATCCTTACTGCTTGAGTGAAGCACAGATGGTTGCCTTGAGCTGACTGGTTTAGAAAACCACGGGTAGACTTCGGCATTGAGATCATGCTTGAATTTCCCAGCATCCTCTAGGGAGTGGGCATAGTCTATGAGCACTTTTACACTGATTTCGCAGGAGCATAGCTCTGTGTATTACTGAGTTTAAGGTCATCTTTGTCAATTACAGTGGTTTATTGTTGTGTATGCACCCTCGCATTTACAAAGGCCTGTTAGGCTTTCAATTACAAGTCAAGGTTTAACTTACTTAAACTGCATGCGCTTATTTCTACCTAATAACATATCAATGAAGCAAATGTATAGACCGGCATCTCCAAAAGAGAATGGCGCTGTGGATATAACATTGTCACAGCTGGAGGTGGGAAGTATGATTCATTGTAAGACAAAGCATACACTTGCAAAGAGACAGCTGGTGTTAAGTACTGTAAGAGTTTACGTTTGAGGGTTTTATTTTTGTTTTAAAGCCTTTCCTACTCCTGAGAAAAAAAAAGGAGTTGAGTTATAAAACGAGAGCAAAAATGGAGCTGTCACGCAGAGAAATCACATTTTGTGTTTCCTTTGAAAGATTTCATCTCAAATAAATTTCTAGTAACATGATTGGTTACAGTAGGCAACAGCTCCATGTTGCTTCAATTGTTATAAAAGCCTTTAAAGGGAACCTGTACTGGCAGAAATATGGAGGCTGTAGTGTTATTTTGCTTAAAGACTTTTGATAACTGAACTACTTATTAGAAGTCACAGAAGACCAAAGCCATCACATCTGTTCTGTATTTCTCTGGGGTTTTGGGGGTAATTATTAAATAAGAATACATTTAGGTTTAATTGACAAATACAACACACCAGAATACCTGCCGAACACCGTTGTTTTAGGAAAGAATGTTGGTGAACATTTATGGTACTTTAACAAAAAGCAAACATTGTTTCTTTTTTGCAGGTCTTATTTTCTGTTACCTAACTAGTGTTGAAGTGAACATGTGGCCATCTAATCCATAATAATCTGCACATGGGACTTTAATGCACATACCTCCCAATGCCTACATGTTTCTCTTTCATTCAAATGATGCCCCTGTGTCCTGAAAATTGGCAGTGCTTTAATACAGAAAACAAGAACAATGGCTTTCAAAATCTGACTGTGGCTTTTGCTGCTTTCTATTGTTCCTTAATCCCTGCAGACTGCTAAGTGTGAAGGGCAGATTTATTGTCCAGTACAGATTAGGAAGTGCTAGACCTCAACATGGCCATTACAGCTGTGGTCCATGTGTCCTGTAAAAAAAGCACTGGTGATTTTTTTTTTTTTTGGGGGGGGGGGGGGG
>NW_017306925.1:808377-814042 GCF_000935625.1 Nanorana parkeri | reverse complement strand
GGGGGGGGGGGGGGTTCATGTTAATATTTTAATTAAAGAAGAATTTATGCAGGAATCAAGAAGTACTTGCCCTGCGAATACAGTATATTACTATGAACGAGAAGGCAACATAATATATTTTAACATGTGACTTGAACTAAAAGATCTGGTGACTGTTAACTAAAACCATTTTTTTTACAGGACATGATGTAAAAAGTGGAGTCCATGTTTTGCCACAGAGCTACTGGTATGAATTTCTGTATGGTACAGTCCTACTCTTCATCTGCCTCCTTGTCTGTCTGGTTGGTGCCAGCATCTATGCCAAGGCCACTTTTATCATTTTTATTGTGGTCATGGTTGTCCTGATCATTGTCTTTATCAGTTTTTTTGCTGTGAAGGAGAAGATTGTTCCAATTAACACATATGGCAATAGCAGCAGTGCCTTAAATGGGACCTTTACTGGCTTTAGGCTTTCCACACTCAAGGATAATGTGTACCGTAAGTAACTTTTTATTTTACTATATGTGCAGTAAGAAATGTTATCTCTTCTAGCATAACTTTCCCAACTTTACATTTACCACTTTATGAAAACCAGTGTTAACTGAGTGCCTTTGGGGGTTGCTTATTCACTGAATGAACTACATAAGGCTAGCCAGATATATGATGGAAATCAGAAGATTTAGACCCTGAAGGAGCTTTTTTGCAAAATGCGAGTCAAATAGTAATCAAAAAGTAATAGTAATTTATAAATCATGCGGTAACCAGAACAGAGAGAAACGTGCACAATGCAGAATATTTACATAGCCTGTTGGATAGTTCGACCATGCGCAGTACAGCGCTCAGACTTTAGTCAAGTGGACAGAAACATGGACGCTCCATTCCGAGATTGCACCATTAAAGAACAATGTGTGTGCTGTAGCACACTTTCTTTAGGCAGAGGGAGTGATACTAGTCGAAATTCACTGTCAGATGTTGGCTCAGTACAGGAAAGTCTGGGAGCTATGGGTTCCTAGACAGCTTACTGCTCTGCACAAGAAACAGTGTGTGGAGGTTGCGACCCAGTTCTTTAGACGGTATGAAGAAGATCAGGGTATGCTGGAGAGAATCGTCACCGGCGATGAGACTTGGGTGCACAACTACACCCCAGAGAGCATAAGGAAGGAGGGGCACCACGGTCGCAGGTCCACCTCAGATAATGAAGTAAAGGAAGCAGTGCACACCTGACTTCAGCAGCAGCTGAAAAGCTTCTTCTCTGCGGGAATACAGAAGCTAGTTGAGTGATACAACAAGTGCCTCATCTTGCATTGGGACTATGTGGAAAAGTGATATGTTAAAGCCGTTAAATGTATTTTGCCTTTACTTTTTGATTCTCCCTCGTATCTTTTCATAAACACGAACATTGTTTTAGTTGAATATGCTTGTTTTGCACTGACAAGACTCCTGGTGCAAACCTTATTTTGATCCAGTCCATTTTAAATAATGAGTCTTTCCTCCAAAACAAGTTTGCTAGGTGGCACCTGCAGAGTTCAGTGTCTCTATAGAGATGTGATATATTTTCAAATAGTTATCAGCCAGATGCAGTTTGATCATCTTATGTCACCCTGAGACATGTGTTTTATTGACAGTTTTCTGTTGAAAAGGATTTGCATTAGTTATACTACTGCTATGCCTTTAGTAAGTATCTGCTGCAGTTGTACAAAGGTTGCAATTACCACATGCCCCCAGTTAGCACAATCCAGGGGTAAGCTGTCCACTGACATCCTTATCACCCCAGAGGTGTTGTCCAAAGTCATATTGCAGTGGATATTTTGCTAGTTACATAATTGTATTGGTAGCCATAGACAAGGAACCTCTGCTTTCATTTGTATAGATGAATCCCACTGTACTACAAATGTGTGGGATGGCCTATAGGAAATGTTCCGCAAATAAGTGCATTCATCGGTTTAACTAGCATTAGTTCTGTAGCTGGTAAACATGGCTGTATTTTTATGACATGAATTCTTCAGCAGAAAGAGTAAGTTGAATGCCTTGATTACTGTGACAAGAGTATTTTGTGTACAACTCCTGTATATTCCATTTATATAACCACATCTGATTAAATGCTTTGAACCACACTGCGGTATCTGAACCATCTCCAGCCTCTGTATGGCATTTGGGGAACAAAGAGCTAAATCTCATTTCCCTGATGAATCTTACATTATGACAGTGTAAAGGTCAAAAGAAAATGGAATTAAAGGAGTCCACTGAGAGAGTCTGGCATGGAATGGAAAGATTCTGTAATCATCAATTTGTTAAAGAAAAGGCTGATATCACTCATGGTGAGTCGTCTTGACCTGTAGCATGAGAACGTTTGTAGCAGCAAAATAAATGTACTGCAAGGAATATATTGTGCTTGCTTTCATTTTTCTGTTCTTTTCTTTTATTCAATAAGAAAAGCCAAAGAGTGATGATGATGTGAAAAGTGCAGTAACCCTTAGCATCCAGATATTAGAAGTCATATCACTGAAAGATTATTTTGTAATGGTTGATAGGGATTCACAATAGCAATCGCACTGCAGGACAAACGCAGAACACAGTGTAATATCAATATTTTTGGTGGTAGAAAAGTTTCCTTATGTTTCAAATAAAAAAATTGTATAGCTGCCAGTGCTGGTTACTTGCAATATTGTCCAAAAAAAGTACTAAGTTCTAAGTAGAATCATACATATTAACTAATCAAGATTGCTATGGGTTACTGCTTTTAAACTAAAGTACTATGCTGAAAAAAGCTAAAGTACAGGTATAAACTCCTGTTTAGATGTTATCAAAATGGGAGTTCTATTCTATCATTTTGATTACAGTGCATTGGAGGCCACTGTTCTTAATGTTTTTGAGTTGTGGTCTTTAAAGGGATGGTACTGTAGAAATATGGAGGAGGTCATCACAACATGCACAGGCCCTGACACAAAACTGTGGATGTTGTGATGTGTGGATCAAATACCAATGAAAGCTCTTAGGTTTGAGTAACAGCCATGGATTTTGAGAGCTGCAGAGATCAATTGCCTGTTCAATATCAACTTGCAGCATGAGCGACCAGCTTAATTAAAATGCACATCACTAGCTGTGTGTGGACGCTCATGCTTAAAGCCCTTTTTATTTTACTTAGCATTGGATCTTATTAATGGATAGCTGAATCCAGAAATGTACTGTTTCAAGGCATTGTATTCAGATTTAAGACCCACAATTCCTGCAGTAGGGTGCATGATTCAGTTGTAATACTTAAAAACACAATACAAGGTCTATTATAATGTTTAAAATGTTCATTATGATGTATTATTTTCCTTACACATTTGTTTGAATAAAGTAAGACGTGCAAATACTTCCTTAAGGTTTTGGCAAGTTACCGTCCGTATTTATTTGTGGTAACTTGGTCCATTCATTTTGGCTAGTGAAAAAAGGTGTGATTTTGATTGGTTTTATATTTTTCAAGTGGCAGCATCTAGAATATATTTTCAGCACTTGATGTCTTGGCATCAGTAAATGTACAAGCTGATTTTTTTATCACTCTAGTTGGTAGGAACACAAAACACCAATGACGTTTTGGTGCAGTAATAATAATCCTAAAACAAAATCCTTCATCCTAAATTTAAATTAAAGTGTATGTAAACCCTAACAATGAACTTATCTTATTTGTTCTTATTTGCTCTGTTAAATTTTGCAGTGAAAGCGTTTTGTTTTATCTCTTTAATAAGTGCAGATCCTGCCAGAAACCTTGTTAGCTGACTTCCTGTGCTGTCTACCTCTGCTCACTGTTGTCGGTTAGCGATGTTCACAGCTACTGTATCTCTATGGACTAGAGAACATCTCCACTCTATGTTATGGAGAAGACGAGAGGAGGAAGTATTTTGTAGTCCTGTCCTAGTGTGATGATGTTGCTCCTCCATAGATACAGTACAGTGAGTGAGAGTTGTCACCCTAGGACAGGAAGCGTGTAACTGTCAGGATCGTCATGTGAAATAAAGGGAACAAATCCTGAACCATTTTTGGTTTTGGGTTTAGATATGCTTTAAAGTGCAACTCCAGGCTATACTTTTTGTGCAGTATTCAGGATCACATATATACTTCTTTAACTGCTACAGTAAAAACGTGTACACCAGTACAAGAGGCATCAAAACAAATGTAAATGTGTTAGTGAAAGGTCTACATTTTAATGTATTGCATATGTTGGTTAGGGCAAAAGATGTGAATGGGGGTAAAGGGCATGAACAAGTAGAACCAGGCCATCTTACTACTTCTATTTCTACCCATAGCCAGTGTCACATACATGGAACTACAAGCCCCTGCAGGCCAGGAAATTAATGTGGAACTGAAATTATTGGAAAAATATTGTAAAGCCCTATCCTCTCATTGTGCTGTGTTTGGGAGTGGCAGTTTGGGATATGGGTACACTTCCCAAACTGAAAAATGAAACCCTAGTAAGCATTCCACAGACAGGTCCAGCAGAGGTCTGCATCAGGCAGACCTCTATGGAACAACAGAAGACACTTGTCTTCTGTTGACAATTTTTAGCCAGATCAGGTGCCAGGTCTTATGGCTGTAGTGACATGATATTGTCACACCCTCCAACAGAATACCCTCCAACAGAAAACTCTCTAGTGGAATATTCATTAGACAAGTTATAGTTCTGATAACTATTGTCCTCTGAGATAAGCAGAGCAAGTATATTTTCCCTTTGCCACTAATCTCCTTTCCCTTATTCCATTGACCTGCCAGGTTGACAAAGTTTATGTAGTGTTCTGCAACATTCTGAAGATTAGCTCCACTGACAGCACTCTAATATATATGGGTTGTCATTGGTGCAAGCCTCATGGTTTAAGGGTGGGTTCCCACCATATGTGTTGGGGCTGCATTGGCTGTTGTTTCCAGTGCAGCCCCAACACAACTTGCCTTGTCACAGATGGGCTCAGTTCACGCCACCTAACTCATGCGCATTGCGGTGGTGTGCGCACGGAGATGCAACACAGTACAACTACCTTGCACCACATTGTGCCCGTAGAACTTAATAAAATATCACATGTGATAAAGTTCTAAAAACAAAGTACACGGTGGGATGTGCCGGGATTGGCGCATCAGCACTGTGTCAGGCACGGCACACCAGCTGACGTGCATTTATATGTAATAGATGCTATAGCAAAGAGTTTATCTGAATATAAATACACAACTTAGTAGGCACATGTAAAGTGATTATTCTTTGGCACTGATTGCTGTTACAGAAGAGTATTTGCTTAAGGGATAACTATACCCGTGTGTAATTATCATATATTTTACCTTCCCCTAACCCACACACACACACAGTCTTACACTTACCTGTGTACTGCAAGATTCCCAAGGAATCTTGGGACTGTAATGTTATGCATTACGAAGACAGGTGGGCATTCCATAGGAATTACTGTGATTTTATTCACCGCATGCACACAAGGAAGGACCAGCTTGAGAAGTTGCAGCTGCAACCATGTGGCTCCCCATAGACCACATAGTGTGGGTGTCTCAGGAGCATAGACAAGTGAGTATAAGACTATAGGGGGGTGCTGGAGGGGTAGAAATGTACATTAAATGTATACAAAATGATAGTTAATCATTAAAATAGTGCACAGAGCAATGACATTTGACATGTGGATATGCCCCCCCTCCCCCCCCCCCCAACAAA
>NW_017306925.1:765404-808239 GCF_000935625.1 Nanorana parkeri | reverse complement strand
ACATTAAAATAGTGCACAGAGCAATTACATTTGACATGTGGATATGCCCCCCCCCCCCCCCCCCCAAAGAAACAGCAGTCATTATCCTGCCCTTACATCACCTCTGGAAGCTGAATTCTTTTTAGTTGCTTTACATGTTTTGTAGTGTTCTAGATCAAAATGCTAAACTGATTGTTAGCAGGGTTATTGCCATGTGTATTTAATGCCCTCAAGACCATTATAGATGTCTCATAATACTATTGTATGGTATTGTTGAAAATAACTATATCTAATATTTTTACCATAGCACACTATGCCCAAGATTACACTACGGGAAGAATGATGAGTTTTACTACCGTCTTTGCTGTCATGTTCAATGGCTGCACAGGGATTATGGCTGGATCCAACATGTCAGGTAACATCAGTGCTTTTTTAAAGACTGTACTTCTTCTCTTTTATTTTATTTGTTTCAGTGAGCAGATGGGAATAATATTTTTTCTGTATGATGTGAAATGTATATACAAATAATATCAGCTGATCCACAGTCTTCTGCTGTGGTTTTCTTACCCCAATTTTCAATGCTGCAAAGCCGTGCACTTGCTCTTTTTCCACAGCTAACCGACTCATGTGACACTCCTGCACGTCTTTCGGGACAGCTCCATCATCATGGTTGACAGTGGAGCATGTCCTCTTTTCTCCCCTGTTATTCAAGCCCATGTGACACTCCTAAACATGCACTCCTGAAAGTGTACTGTGCAGTGTGCTCTGGAGGTCACGTGACAAGTTGTCCCAATCTACAGAAACTCCACCCCAATCATTTAATCAATTATAATCAATATTGGTTTTTTTTTTCAAACATTGTCAGTAACTCTAAGCAAGCACTTTTTTTATTCATTTTTTTTTTATTTGATCCCCAGAGCACCCAGAAGAGTGCAGGTTGATTAGTGTCATCTGACCCTCCAGAACATGCTCTCCCCTGGGTGCTCTGGTAGCTTACATGTTGCACATTGAGTTATGGAGAAATTTGGAAACAAGTTACAGTAGAACTATGTTCCACATTGATATCTTACCTTGTCACTGCTTCTTTTATAGTGCCCACCTGTGCCGCCAAACTGTACATGGGTTGCCAGGGTCTGCCTCACTCTTAACTCAGAAAGAGTAATAGCCAGATCGAGAAAGAGCCCACCCATTTGTCTGCAGCATTCGGACTTAACTAGACACTCTAATAGGAATAGAAACAGGGAAAGCTGTCAACTTTGCACACTGTCCACATAATATAACAAAACTTCCAGAGGTAACAAAAAAGCTATTTATGGTTTACAAGGCATCTCAAGCTTGCCGGATGCTGACTGGGTGGTTTTTGCCTATACTACAATTAGCTTTATGTTTCATTTAATTTAATATAGTCGAATATAATATAATACAATTGGAAATGTAATGGCCACATGTTTATGCATTTCTAAATGCTGTTTTACTGGTATGATTCTGATTTTCCTAGAATATGCACAGCTGACACTGTATACTGTAGTCTGATAGAATAGTTACATATACAGTAGAAATAATCCCTGCCTTCTACAAGTAGCAGTTACATTCTAGTTAGTTTTACTAGGGAATTAACACAAGAGCTATAAATTTCTTCGGCCACTATTGTTTCCCAATGGTGCTCAAGTGTTTCTTCCTTGCCCCTTTTCATAGATCTAACCACAAATAGCCACCGTTTGAATTTACAGAAGTCAAATGGCAGTCAGATTCTACCTGGTCCTCCACCTGCCTTCCTTTCTACTTTTTTATGTCTGTATCTGGTAGAAGTATGCTTTCTCTCCTCACCAAAGCATTTTTTTTCCAGGAGATTTGAAGAGCCCAAGTTACTCCATACCCCGAGGGACAATTACAGCCGTGATCTTCACTTATATAATCTACAATCTGTTGGCCCTGATGGTCAGCTGCACATGCGACAGGTAAAAACCAATAGAAAGGAGCATTCTTGTACTTGCTGTAGAGAAGCATAACAGTCCATAAGAATGTTTACTTTGTGATCTTAGTGCTACTTGTGTGCTTTTCCTTATGGCAATAATAGCCTTTTACGTCTAATAAATAGCTATTATTGCCATGAGGAAAAGCACACTTAAGAAGGGGACCGTGATAGGACAGGGTTTAGCAGTGGAAGGATGGAATTTTATAGCTGGCCTAGGCAGTAAAATGGAGCAGAACACTTGGAAAAACCATAGTACTAAAAATAATGCTAATATATGTTTGTTTTATTAGAAGCATGATATTGTTACTGATAATTACTTTTTCATGGGAGAGAAGGCAGTCAATCTTTTCTTCTGCCAGGCGGAATGTAATATAATAATATTAATATTTTGCAGACAACAGACACAGTTTTTACATAGACTTCATTTGAGAGCTGCCACTTCCTATAAGAGGTTCCTGGTAGAAGATCACTGTTCTATTTCTGTAATCTGACTTGTTTGTCAGCATGTTGCTCATGGGCAGGAATATGGAACTGGCTTGGCAATTAAAACTTCAGGATTACTTAGTTGTCGACTTATCAAATGATTACATGAAATATTATTTTAAGGTTGACAATACTGCTGTAGCTGAGATTAATGCCATCTACATCAGCAACATGTAGGTAACATGGAGGCAACATGAGCTGTAGATGTGTAGGGTGCAGTATCTATCCATAATCCATTAATGATTACAGGCTACTGCATGGTACATACAGTATATGTTACTCAATATAGACACTACATATAAATCATCTTGTGTGTTCCAGTGTTCCACCAACATGGGTAGATTGTGTTTGTAACCCAACTAAGTATATTTCCAGGCGGGTAACATATTTAAAAGTTCAACACACTGTTCTTATTAAAATTATTATTAGTTATTAGTACTAGTAGTAGAGTTATTCTACTACAATTACTATTATTATGTAATTATTGGTTGAACCTAAGGCATCAACTGTCTTTTTGTTTTGGAAGATTGTTCATTTCCTAATTGTACAATTCCTAAGTGTATAATTTTGAACCTAGTTAAGTGGTAAATGAGGTCAATCTACTATTTTCATAATGTTTAGTCTAAGTAAGCCTGACACAAATCCTGGCAATTCAGACTCAACACTTGATGGAAAAAAATGCATAAGCAATGAAAACCACATGTTCAAACAAACAATACATACAGAAGTAAAAGGCAGCTGAAATTACATACGAATCTTAACTCCTTCTGACACTGCTACTAACCCATTGGTTTATTAATAGGAAGGTTAGCCTAATACAGCAACAGAGATGAACAAATCAGCTTCGGTGTGATTCATGGGCCATTCATCAAACCTATTGTACATTTTGGAAAATGTGAACTTTGATTTGAAACCCATTGAAATCCTAAAAATAAATTCTGTCCATTTTCAAGGCTAATAGGAAGGGTATGGTCAACTAAAAGGCATAGAAATTTGGCACTGCCATGGGGGATTTGCACAAATGCAAAAAGTTTAAGAAACACTCAGAGGGTCCTCCTTTTTTTGCATGATTTTAAGGGTGATACAGGAAAAACACAATTATTTTCTAATACATGCTTGGGAGAAGCCTATAAGCTGTAAACAGTGCAATACAGAACAGCATGATTCACATGGATAGCATGGATGACATCACATGTTTGGGTGTTGCATAATTTTTTTTCACTGTTACATTATTGCTTGGCTTATATACAGCAGCAACACCCCAGTCGGATTCATTGTTTACTTAAAAAAAGATGGTTGTAAGGTAGTTTTGGTTACGACACCTGATTTTTTTTCTTTAGCAGTAATTGTCCAGAATTGGGTGGTGGAAGTAGCCCCTACAACAGATCTAAATGCTAAAGGAGAGTTTACTCTTCCCAAAAAAATAAAGTTAATTTTGTACCAATTGCCAAACACTGCCAAAACTACAGGAGTGGGTAAATGCAAGACCAGTCACCCTGCACAAGGGGAAAAGCAGCAGTGACTGGTCTTTTTTATTTTTACAAGAATCCCCTATACAGAGGAAAAGTTTCATGCAGTACTTTACAGGTCTGGAAGAAAATACACAAAGGGTACCAAGATTTAAGTAAGAATACACATGCCTCTTAGACAATATTTGCCATTTTGCCCTATTTAGCTTTAAAAAAATGTCAAAATACAAAAACACTAACACCACAACCACACATTCTAGAGATGAGGCAGTTTTTAATCTGAAATACAAATTAGCCATATTTCAGTGACAATAGCCACACATATAGTACAGTGTCTGGGGAGTATGCAAGCAGCTTGATTGGGCTGCAATCTTCCAAAGTTGCTGGGATGGCTGCATGAGATCTGTCATTTTCCTTGATGCAGAACTTGCTGCCCCCTGTTACCTGTGAGTGAATAACATATGCTTCTCCCTTGCACTGAACTATACTGCACTAATATGCAGTGATGTGCCTTTCCCTTATTCTGGAACATGTTCACTCTGCTGACCCTGAAAAAAGACCCTAGCAAAACTATATTAACATACTGTAAAAAATATGTCACTCAAAAAATGAAACCTAAATCACAACCTTAAAGCAGTAAACCTCAAACCCTATAGTGTTTTTGTTTGTTTTTTTAACCTGACTGAAAGAATTATGAAAACTTAATATAAAGGAATAGCATAGAACCCCAATAAAACAACAAAACAGCAAACTCCCCCGAAAACTGCAAGCACGACTACAGCACAGTAAACACAGGAAAAGGGGGAGGGGGAAAAGACTATGTAACCCACTACACTGTAATTCACTGTAATAATGAAGCACAATACAATGCAGCACTTTATAGTGCAGTATATAGCACAGCAACTATCTGCAAAGAACACTCTGTCAGCTATCCCTATCTCCAAATTTACACACACACACTGACACACATTAGAAAACTACCATAATTGACCCTTCTAAGCCACTAGACCGCAATTCAAAGGCCTGGAAATGCATGATTGATAATTGGTTGCTATAGCAGCGACCAGCCATATTAGTTCGCCATTTTTCTAAACTGCAAAATGACTTGAGTTCGGTTCAAGCTCATGATCAATCCGAACCCTAAGCTCATCCCTATTCAGCAATAAATAATAAAATGTTATATTCATAAAAAAAGCACATCTGTGCTAGAATAATATATTTTATTAATTTTTATTATATCATGAAGTGGGTGGCTAGGAGAGGTAAATTGTGTTCTTGATTCCTGCAGTGATGGAAGTTTCAGTGTATTTTGGAAGTGTGAATCCCTGCTTTAATTCTATATTCTAATTCTATATTGTATCATATTGTTTACTACTGGAACATTAACCCCTTCGTGACGGGAGACGTACACTGTGCGTCCAGCCACAAAGGGACCAAATGACTTGTCACGTACACTGTACGTGACGAGTTATTTGCTGCTTTAGAGGGCTGTTAATCGCTGAGAATCAGCTTTTAACATTCATTAATGGATGCCCTTACTACAGAGGCATTCATTAATGAAAGGGTTAACCTTTTTCAGACACCCGATACCTTAATATCGGGTGTCTGAGAGTCAAAGCAAAGCGGACACAGATGCCGGCTTTTGCCGGCATTCTGACAGCTCGTATAGATCGAGAGATATCTCTCTCAAGCTATACTGGCTTTTTTTTTTTCTTTCATGAATAGATACAAAATGTGTCTATTCCTACAATGTATCTATTCCTGGAAGAAGAATGTTTGTTTGCTGATCGTTGTTGCAACAATCAGAAAACATTTAGTAACAGCTGAATCCTGAACTGCTGCAGGATCAGTGTCACTAACTTATTATCGGCTGTTCTGAAGTTTGAAGCAGCCTGATAATAACCAAAAATTTATTAATTTATCATGCAGTAACAGTGAGATTAATTCACAAAATCTGCTTGATATAATTAAATAAATAAAATAACATTTTTAAGTTAAAAAAAAAAGTGAAAAGTGTAAAAAAAAAAAAAAATTGTGAAAAGTGTAAAAAAAATAAAAAAATGTGTAAAAAATAAAATAAAATAAGGGACAAATAAATGAATGTATTTATTGCATTTTTTTAGCTGTGCTGGTTTTGTAAAAAAAATACTACAAATCAAAACTGGGAAAAAAGTGTTTTTTTTAAACGGTTTTTTCCTCTTTTTTTATATTTTATTTGTCCTAAGTGAGGCGTTAGACGCACATATGTGATATAAATATGTAGCCCTATCTGTCCTCTAAAAAACAATATATAATATGTGTGGGTGCACTTTGTAAGAAAGTATATTACTGACGTGGAAGAATCACACAGCAAAAATGTCAAAAGTGTGTCAGTCATTTACGAACAGAAACTAAAAACAAGCTCAGTCATGAAGGGGTTAAGGATCCTGTAACAGTGTGGGCCTGCTCCTGGTAACACTGTGTCACAATGCAGTCAGTAAGCGATAAACTTGTAGAGGCTGGAGTCCAAAAGTCCTTAGCAGGGAAGTTTATTGTACTCAGTGACAACTTTTTCACAAACAGCACTGAGTCTTCTCAAGCCAGCTGGTAACAAAAATACATAAACAAAAAGCCTATCTCTGTCAGAGATCTACCTACACATAGAAAACAGTTTCACCCTCACTGAATAAAGGTGCCAAGCTAAGCCTTTAAACACCTTCCAAACAAACAAAACATTTTCTCAGGTCTCACTATACCTCTAGTGCAGCAGCCTGGGAGGTCTGTGCTTCACAGTCTCTCTCTTCCCAGTGACCTGTTAGCTGCATCTCCTTTTTAAAACCTTCTCTCCACACCCTGTTTAGGTGAGTTAACCCATTTTGTAACTGACCGCCTGTTTCAACCTATTGCTAACATTGTAGCCAGCAATTACTTCACCCCGTGGCCAGTACAATCTATCACAGGTCCATTTATGCCTGTCTGATTTGGTATGTTGGACAGGAAAATGTACCTTAAAGGGGTTCTAAAGCGTCCGTTTTTTTGCCTATAGCTACTGCTGGCAAGCAGTAGATATAGGCAAAAAGTTTTTAAAAAAAACAAAACGATTTAACAGCGGTTTAAACTTACCTCGTTATCGTTGCGCGCTCCCGCGCCGAGAATCCGGAACTGCTCGTGCAGCCGCAAAGAATCTTGGGGCAGGGCATGCGCATTTCGGATTCTCGGCCGGGAGACGAGCAGAGATGCAAGGTAAGTCTATGGACTCGTGCACCCGCATGCAGACACCGCTGGATCGGAAGTGCCTGCAAGCAGAGAGGAGTCAGCGATGGATCGGAGAGCCGCCATACCGCTGGAGGGACAGATGAAAACATCAGGAAAGAAGAAGATCGGATTAAGAGACATCATTTAAGGTAAGTGCTAACATTAACATGGGGGGGATGGAAAACATTTTTTCACTTTAATGTCACTTTAACCCAGAGCAGAACAGCATACATAACATGAATAGGCCCTAACAGATTGGCCCGTGGAAGTGCAATGTCTTTTGATTTCATTCTCACCTCGGAACAACACTGTAAGTAACAGCATATTCTGTGATAGGATTTATTTGCTAAGAGAGGTGTAGGCTTTTCCAAAATATTCTTAAAACTTAAAAAAAACCTCAAACCATTACTTTCAATGCAATACTACTTTGATGCATATCAACATTCCCACATTCCCTATCTCCAAAACACATTCAAAATTTCCACTAAATATTGTACTTGATTCTTCAAATTAAAAGGTTTCCAGTGAATTTTAAAATATATGAAAAGGGAAAGTGTAGAATTTTTTTACTTATTTCTTTTCCTTTCCTTATGTTCATAACCAAAAGGTTCAATTTAGAATCTAGAGCTCCAGACTTCTCATCACACTGAGCTGGGGGTGAGGGAATGAAAGTTCAACTGCTTTCAAAAGGGGGCATGACGGACAATATTTGAGAACCATTCGTTTAGAATAATTTTGATATCCCTGATATGCTTGAGGATCATGATGATTGTAGCTGTGCCCTTTGGACATCAACCAGGCCCTAGGCTCCAAGGATGCCTTGTGGCTAATCAGATTCTGCTTCCTATGCACCATAAAAAATAACAACCAGTCTGAAGGTCATGTGAATACTTATACATTAGTATGAGAAGGGGGTTGATTCTCAGATCAAGAGTGGCCAGGAGCTCAAAAGAAACAGTAAGACTCTGGAGGTCCAAAACAGAAATAAATGGTGTGCTTTCCATTTGGAAAGGCAATGGTGGAATGGAAGGAACCTGTGGCTTAATAGGATCCTGTCCCAGAGAGAGATTGAAAGAGAGAAAGGAAGCATGTAGAGTGGGGCACACTGAGAAGGAATGTTGCCAACGAGTTTTAGAGACCCATTTGGGGAGCACATTTCATGATATATTAACCATTCTTGTAAACCTCTTACGCTTTTATAAAACATATTTTAGTGAATACACTGTGAGGGGAATTCATCAAAACTGGAGCAGACAAAATCTGCAGCGGTTGCGCGTGGCAACCAATCAATTGCTCTCTTCAATTTTTTTCAGGTAAGATTTGAAAATGAAAGAGAAAAGCTGATTGGTTGCTATGCACAGCTGCTCCAGATTTTGTCTGCTCCAGTTTGATAAATTCATCCCTGTATGTATGGTGAGGCATTGACTGGCAGGATTGTGGGCAGTGTGTATGTATCACCCAGGATTCTCACCTACACATAGTGAGGGGTTCCAGGGTTTGTATCTGATATGGAGAAAACATTTTTTGTGTGTGCGTGTGTCACCCAAGTTTCTCACCTACACATAGTGAGGGGCTCCAGAATTTGCATCTTATATGTTTTCTCAGAAGTTCTGTTCTGGATCCTGGATCCAGGAGCCTGGATGCTTTGTAGAAGTTTGGGTGGGTTAAATCCCCCAGTCTACATCTTACCTGGTAGCCAGACCTATTGGCATTAGTCTCATCTGTGCACAGACCTTTTTTATATGTGAGATGATTGATGCTCAGGGTTCTCTCTTTTACTCTGCTGTGGGAGCCCGCTTTTGGGTGAAAAGTCTGACTGCCGACAGAACACTAAAAAAGGTACGAGTGCTACTTGCTAGTTTGGAACTTATTAGGGGACAACCTGTTAGTCGGGAACTGACCTAGGTTTAGTTAGTGGTTCAGAGGAGCATGTGTTTTGATTGCTCTAAGCTATAGACTTGCAGTACAAAGCCCTCCTGCATTGAAACTCTGTTTGCGGCTTTGCTGAATAAAGGTGCAGGTCAAACCAGCTTGGACTGTTCCTGGGTGCCCTCCGTCTTCTGCATTGTTTAACACTGCTACTATCAGGGGAGAGAGAGAGAAAGAGAGAGAGAGGGGGCTCTCTCTGCTTTCATTAACACCCTGCTGCTCTGATTCTGCTCATATCTGAGTCTCATTCCTCTTAAAAACACAGTCCATCACCGAGTGTGCGAGTGTCAGACTACCTTGTCATTTCCACGGGTGTGTGCAGCTCTGGTATTACAAGTGCAGAAATCTCAGCACTTGTCTTCCAAAGAGACAAAAGAACCCTCAACTCTTTAACCCTCCAGTTTCTAGCCAAGATGGAACCATTTGTTTTGGAATGATGTCCCTTTAAGTTATTTTAAACAATAATTCATGGATGTTTTGTTTACTAGGCCCCTAAGGTATAAAGGTTTAAAGGACACGCTGTGGTGTGCAATTACACTTGCTGCTGATGTAGAGTCATTATTATATAGCTTATTTTAATGCTACAATAGAGCAGATCAGACATTTTCTACATGATTATGTTTTTCGTGACAAGTCACTATTTAAATATTCTTCCAAGCAGAATTATAATTATGAGTACATTATACAAAACTAAAACAAATCCTGGCTGTATATTTTAACTTTCAATTAAATATGCAATTTACATATCATGTGTTTTGCATAATTTCTGTAAATTTGTGACATTTCTCCTATTATACCTAATTGTTTGTGACATATTTGGTCTATTGCACAATGGTCCCTATTTAAACATATCTAGTAAGGGTAATGGTTTGCAATAACCAATAGCAACCAGTTACCTACTGCATTTCAAGTGTGCTCCAGTCAGACTATGGAAATCTGATTTCTAGATGCTTGCTGAAAATCTTATGAGCCTAGATGGGATGACTAACACCCGTTCTCATTTTTATATTCTATAAAAATTACTCTTTGCGTCAGGCAGACTGCACTAGGGCTGCAACACATAATCGATTATAATCGATGATTGAAAAAGTTGTCAACTTTTTCAATCATCGATTAATCGGCTTCCGATTGGTTGGCCCTGTTCACGGCTCCACACACGCTGCGCGCCACACCTCCTCCCCACCTCACGCTCGCTGCTGCCAGATCCGCCCGCCCGCATCCATACGCCGCACCTTCTCCCCACCTCACGCTCACAGGCCCGCCCAAATCCACGATCGGCACGATCGGAGAAGAAGTAAGGAGGAGCAGGTGTGGGCGGATGACAGCCTCCGATAGACAGACCCGATCTCAGAAAAAAGTTGCTGGAAGACTGCTCAGGTAAGCCTGCACCGCTCCTCCCCCCCACATGGTGCTCTATAATGTATTGCTGGGATAGTGGGATTTGTAGTCCTCTATAGCTGATGGTATAATATACAGCACAATGTACCATCAGCTATAGAGGAATACAAATCCCAGCAATACGTTATACACTGTATGTATAATGTATTGCTGGGATGTGTTGTATTCCTCTACAGCTGGTGGTATTCTGCATTGCGCTGTATAGAGGACTACAAATCAAGGAATAATACATTATACAGCGCAATGCAGAATACCACTAGCTATATAGGAATACAACACATCCCAGCAATACATTAAACAGTGGTGCAATGCCGAATACCACTAGCTATAATGTACTATTGCTGGGATTTGTTGTATTCCTCTATAGCTGGTGGTATTCTGCACTGCGCTGTATAATGTACTATTGCTGGGATTTGTAGTACTCTATAGCCGGTTCCATTCTGCATTCATTGCTGTATAATTTTACACTTTTCATTTCATTATATTGCACACCACACTTTTTCTTTTTTTTTTACTTCCACCGCTCCAAGCTTACTCCTGTGATGGACTACAATCTCAATACATAACTAGTAGTCCCATCACTGGAGCAATTTTTTAAAATGTATTTTATTTTTTATCCGATTAACCAATTAATTGAACCTAATAATCGGCTAACTAATAGATTTTGAAAATAATCGTTAGCTGCAACTCTAGACTGCACATTGCCTTTACTGCTACAAAATCTGATTGCTGCACTAAACAGGGTGCTGCTAATTAGATGGCAACACCAAGGGACTATTTATAAAAGGTTTCACACAAGATTTATACTTTCCCCCAAGGTTCGCACATTTTTCTAATTGAATTCCATTTCAAAATATGTGAATCGTGTAAAATCTTGTGCGAAAACATAAATAGAGTTCCATGTATAGGGAACAAGACGAATAATTATGCAAATCTGCATTCCAAGCAGACAGATAAATATGTGTAAACTGTTGTTTCTCTAAAAGCAAATCTTATGAGCCAGGTCACACCTGCTGCACAAAATATGCAGGTTTGTGACCTCCCTACAGGCTACACTGCAACTACACAATACAACCTGGTCTATGACCCATTTCAATCTATGGTATAACAATGAAAGAGCAGTAGTACACTGAACAGGTAATCCATCTGCTTACCTCTTCTGTGAGCATGTTTACTGGGTAGGCTGACTTCAGTGTGCAAAGCAATAGAGCCTTGATTGGCTTAGACCAGGGGTGCCCATTAGGTAGATCGTGATCTACCAGTAGCTCTCAAAGCTGATGCTGGTAGATCACGAAGGGTGTGAATGGTGGCCCCTTTATTCCATTTTGGTATATTTATTTAGCTGTGCACATGTGATTACCTATTAGCCTGAGTCTGCTGAGCCGAGCTCCCTCACACCTTTCTGGTGGATTCTAGTGGCTGAAGTGCTATGTATTACATCAAAGAATATTAGTTTACACAGCCTGTTGCAAAATACAGCAAGGTGAACCAGGAGAGAGAGAGGGAGTTTTTTTTTTCCGTTGGTAGATCTCATGTAGCTCGTCATTTGAAAAGTAGATCTTAACACAAAAATTGTGGGCACCCCTGGCTTAGACTAATGACTTCCATTCTATGGAGGTGGCTAATATAAAGAAAGATTCATGTACTACTGCTATTTTAAGTAAAATATATTTAAATACTTTTTAATCAATACATAACTGGGTTTAATGGCCATTTCTGCTTGGAGCCCAGCTAAGATGTACAGTATAGAGTAAGCATGCAAGAAGGGAAATCTTTGGGTGCCATTTCTATGAACCTGATGCCTCCTTACAAGGTAGTGTCAACCAACAGGTTTATTTTAGTTTGAGTAGAATTATTGTTACCATATAGTTTGAATTACCAGAAAGCTATAGCTCCGAATAACCATCTGACAGACTGGTATAGTGGTAGGCACTTGAAGAGTTAATGGGAATATTTGAGGTTGATTGTAATACTTTGCTCTACTATTGACATCGACTGCTTTATGAATGTATTATATAGGCAGATATATTGCAGCTAGTAAAGATCATTCTGTGTCAGCAGTATACCTGATGCTAGGTAGCTATAGCATTGGAAAGTGGATAAGACTCTCAATTCAGTTTATGAGAGTCATCTTAGATTGACTGTTTATATTTTACTGCAGGTTGACTTTATTCCAGTGTCATTTCTTTTAACAACCTATTTCTATGAAGTAGCATCTTCCTGACCTAGGTGTTATTATTAGATGTGGAAACATTTGGCTGTGATCCTCAGGCAAGAGGGAGGTGACTTGCAGATGCAATGTATACTATCCCAAAAATGGTTAGGGTGTCTTGTGAGAATATGACGGTAATAGGACTGCTAGTAGTGGCCATTTATTATTCAGTAAACTGGACCATATCAGTAATTTATTGTCTGTAAAGCTGTCTATGGCCATTATGCCCACTGTGATTTTTTTGTAATTACTTAAAGGAGAACTATGAGGTGAGTGCTTTTCACTCACCTCATAGTTCTAGTCGACCTGAGCTACAGTTCACGCTATACTGAGCCTAGGGTGACGGGAGGACACTAGTTTGTGTCCTCCCATTACCCTAAGGAGAACTATGGGGAAAAGCCTTAACCCCATAGTTCTCCTTTAAGAAAAAAGAGTGTCTTGGAAGGAGGAAGTAATTCTGTTATCATCAAATTTAGAAATTGGGAAATGGATAGTGAGTGATATGGGCCATTTGTGGATAATGCAACTTTCTGAGATAACAAGGAGGTACAAAGTATGCAAGAAAAGGACACACCCCTGCCATGCCCCCTGTTATGTCAACCATGAAGAATTAATACGCCTTTAAAAAAGCCTAAAAAAAGGAAAGTAATGCACCCATCACATCTAAGGACTGGTAATATATTACATTTTGGGTGTTCCTGGGTTGAAATACACTTTAAATATTCCACCTTTTTCAAAGAGCATATAAATGTATGCACAAAATTAGGATTGCATACTCTAAATTAGGGATGTACCGATACCGGTATTTTGGTACAGAGTACGAGTACCGATAATTTTTTTCGGTACTCGCCGATACCAATTACCAAGTAACGGAAGTCCCATTCAAGAAGCCAGGTGGCGTGTAAGGACTCGCCACCTGGCTTCCTGATTAACAAGAAAGTCCCCTCTTACCTTAGTATGTGCAGCCTGTCACCCCCTGGGGCCTCTCCAGCGAGAACGCGGCCTTCGCCCGGTACCCAGCCAGAGCCGTCTGGCCGGCCAATCAGGAAGCCGGGCGCCGTGTAATGACGCAACGCCCTGCTTTCTGATTGGCCGGGAGGCCGGCTCTGTGCTCTCTTGTCATGAGATGACGAGGGAGCATGAAGCCAGCTTCCTGGCCAATCAGAAAGCAGGGCGTCGCGTCATTACCTCACGAGGCCAGCTTCCTGATTGGCCAGCTTCCCGACCAATCAGGAAGCCAGGCAGCGCGTCATTACACGCTGCCCGGCTTCCTGATTTGCCAGGAAGTCGGCTCCATGCTCTCTCATCACAAGTGACGAGAGAGCATGAAGCCGCTTCCCGGTCAATCGCAAAACCGGGCAGCGTGTAATGACACGCTGCCCGTCTTCCTGATACCGGAAGTACTCGTGCTAGGCATCAAAGCATTTGGGCGAGTACGAGTACTTGCCCAAATACTCGGAATCGGCACCGAGTATCGGTATCGTGGCATCCCTACTCTAAATACATGGGATATTCGGACACATTTCTGGACTGAACAAACAAAACAAAAACATAAAGCAGATATATAGAAAGTTGAACTTCATCCAAGAGGTAGGAGGGAAATTGCAGCTGCTATTTCATAAGTTGGAATTTATTTTTGTGAAACTGAAATGAAAAAGAAATAGGAGAATTGGAGAGCCAGCGTTGGAGGCAGAAAGCGGGCCTTGGATAACTAGACATTCCTTGGTGTTCTCACATTGCTGCAGTGAGGAATTCTGACACCTTGTTTAGGAAGATGTATTGTCCATTGCAATGGGTACTCACAGCAATTTTAAGAAAGCTTTTAGAGCCCTTATTAAATATTCAACATGCCCATCGCTGGCTCCTATTAATACAAAAGACATCTTGTTTAATGGGGTCTGCTTTGTTCAAGGTTTCACTCTCAAGAAATACTGTAGAGGAATATTCTTCGGGACTTATTCATAGTGGACAATGACTGGCTACTTCTGTTAAGGTCTTTTGAGGGTCATTTAATCAAGCAGTTGTTCGCTTGGTTCATATGTAAGAGTTAAAGTAATTCTTATGAAAATCAATAGAAATGGCCTGAGTAGATCCGCTGTTCAGTGCTTACAAAGTACATTTGAATTCCCACATTATAGCATGACAAGGCTTGCATCACTCATAAAAAATTGTCAAACACCCTAGGTTTTATACAGAAAAGTAGCGTGAAAAGCAGTGGTGATGTAAAAAATGCAGGAACTTATAGCAACCAACTGGATTTTAGTTAATTATGCTTGATCAACTAATGAATATTTGATCTGAGGAGATCAGTGTTGTCACTAAAGTAATGAAAAATGGACTGGTTGCCACGGACTACTGCAATTTATATTTCCTGATTGTTTTATTTATATCTTCTTGAGTATAAATCTTTGTGAGTGTGCACACTCAGCACTGGTGTTGGCACCAATCGGCCTATATAGACTGGAACACCGCAGGGAGAGATTGCTGATTAGTCTTCAGCTGGTTCCTTTTAACCTGTGACCTGACCTGCTGTCTATTTTCCTGTGTATGACTCTGTGATTATGCTGTGACCTACTCTTGGACCTTTGCTTACATGTTGTGACCTTGGTCTGCCTGCTTGACTCTACTTACTGCCTTGTTCCTCTGCTGCCTGGCTGTTACTGACCTTGGCCTAAACCTTTGACATCAAATCTGTCTCCTGAATTGGTACCTCGGCTTGAATCCTTGATTGTGATGCTGTTTTTTTTAATTAATACCCCTGCTACTCGGCTGTTACCAACCTCCGCTTATATCCAGTCCACTTTTCTTTTGCCTACTCTGGTACTCCGGCGTTGCTGCGGTTCCTGTCCAGTTGCCTGATCTATGCACCTGCCAGCATTGACAGATCTAGTACTACCTGCAAATCCAGCACTTGTGCCACTCTGTGCCCTTGCATTCCCTGTTGCCACTTCCAGAGGTGTTGGATGTGAGGTGCAAGAAAGGCCTGCTCCATAATTCAATCTCCACCAGGTCTGTGATATGAGGTTTCAGTGACACAAAGAAGGCCTCAAGAGAGGCAGCCACAGCTGTTCCTTTAGATAACTGATAGTGCTCCATGAGTCCTTTATCATGTGATAAAGGTTTATTTTAAAAGAGGTGTTCTAGACAGGTATAAAAGAAGCATACAAGCAGTTCTATATTCATTGCTTACATTTTTAAATGTATTTTTCAAATGCAAGCATGGTGAGTACCTGAATTTGACTGGGTATTTATCTCTTACAATCACTGTACATCAGAGCTCATAATGTAAGAGGGAGAAGTAGCACAAGTAGCTAATGAGTTCCTGAGCTGACAAAATGCAAGCTGATAGGATAATAAAGCAGAGTGACAGAGAGATGAGCTCATTACTGTGCTACATCTTCTTCACTCTCCAGTCATAGATTGGGGTGGGTACTTGACAATTTAGGCTCAGAAGAAGTGGGTTGAATGATGCTGGCCATTATTTAACCTGGAACACTGGAATACATCTTGTTGTGAAAAGGAAGAGCTGCTGGGGACAGCTCTGGGTTGAAGTTGGGTATTGCAGCAAAAAACAATATGCACATATGCTCAAAGTAAAATGTAACTATATAACATCAGTTTGCAAAATATAAATAGTAAAAAAAACATATCAAAATGACCCAAACCACAATGGTTCTTTTTAATACAGAATCATACTGCCAGTATAAAAAAAACAGCATACAGTTCACAATGTAAATGCCTTTTAATGAATGCAGCTGGTAACTGCAGTATGACATACATGTTTTTAAACATCTCATAAGTACAGTACTGCCCAGTTACTTGTCAAAAAACTGTGTAGTTCAAAGTGCTCATATGAAAATACAATTCATAATCAGGTAGTACCTTCAGGGCTCACACCAAGCTGCATTAGTCAACACAGTCTTAATGCAAGGGCACATAGAAAATAATTATTTGTTCTATACATGTATGGTGGTATCTATTGTGTAATAATGCAGCAATCCACGTCACTGTATGTCAAAGCACAGCAGCACGTCACAAGTTGAATGAAGTGTTTTTTGTGATTTTCAATAAAGGGGAAAAAATAAATCAGTGTGATGCGTTGTAACAATGCATCACACTGCCCTTTAAAATGAGCGTGCTTTATACGGATCATATTATGCACAGGCTGGTGTGATCAAAACGACATATTAACATGAACAGTAGACTTTTCCTTTAAATGTTGAAGCAGTAGTTGGTGAGTTAAGTTCAGCTTCTACATAAAAGGTTGAAGTTTGCATATAATGTCAGCTGTCTATTTCTCCAGTTTAACAAACGGTTATAATGAAGGTTACCTCTGCTTCTGCCTTTGTTCATCACAGAATGATTTCAAATTGCTCACTTTGCAGAAGGGGGTTTACATTAACTAAAACCTTGAGGAACATTGCACCCAGAGGGGTTGATGTACTAAGGTCAGGGAGCATGTTCACTTTGCAATGTGAGTTTTTATTTAGCTTTAACTCATTCACTGAGCTGAGTAAACATTTACCAGTGGACACTCTCAACCACAATAGGAAATCAACCCCATTGTCTCATTAGACTATCCTTTTCCATGTAAGATATTTGTATTTCCATACTCATAACTGGGCCCATTATCATCTGTATTACAGACATACATTGTTTTCCTTCAGAGGCATATTTAGGCAATAATAGATGTGAAAACTTATTTTGTTAAGGACGAGTTAATGATCCCCATGTTGTACTAACCCTGCTTATATAATAAACAGAAAATAAGTGTCTTGTTTTGATAAGATGTCAAAGGGTTAAAAGACCTCGCCAGTGGCAGTAGAAGAAGCAGCAGTGCTTACATCTCTTGTACATCATCAGTCTCGGGCTTTCTGGCTGTGCTAGGATTCGCAAATCAGCCCAAGCAGATGGCATTAAGTGCAGCTCAGAGGGGCATTTCCTGGCCCGAGGCTCAGCTAGGTGTGTAGGGGGCACAGAAGCAGCTTATGTGCACCACATCTATATTCTCTATAAATCTTCAGAGATGAAGGGAGGGTATCAGCAGAAGCCATACTTTCAATATGACATTGTTTCATCCTTTGCTTTCTGTTCCTCTGCAATTGTTGGATTTAGGGCTGTTGAAACTTAAAACTGAAATCCAGAGTAAGAGTAGCGTAAACACACCAATAAATGCAGTGGTTTAATTTTTCAAAAAGTAATTTAAATCAACTGTTATGAGTAAAGTAATTTAACATGGTTTCCGCATTTTGTAATGATCCATAGAGCAGCATTTAGACTGGGAGACTGAGGAACTGACAGGAAGCATGTTGACAGGAGGGAAGAGCAGAGGGGAGAGGAAGGTGACCTAGATTGCTTTGTGGCAACTTGTATAAATGTCAAATTGAAAGGACAGAAATACAAATAATTTGGCAGGCAAGATAGCTCTATTAAATATATTTCAACCTGATATTTGCCTGTAGTTCAGCTTTTAACACGAGCAGGATCTGCTGATGGCATTTTCAGATAATAGAAAAGTTTTAGGGGATATTGCAGCTCTGTAGACGAAATGTAATATACATATAGCTGCAATCCTTCTAAAGAATATTTTTGTCAACAGCGCATCAACCTGTTGATACCCTAAAAAAGTAATAGACGGGACATACACTATACAGTTTGTGCTAGCAGAATGATTGTTCAAATTCAAAAGGTATGGGGTTACAGTGTGACAATCATACATTTTGGATTTGTATTTTATTCCCCACATGTATGTTCTATCTTACTGTAATGACGGCAAAAGGTCAATGGATCAACAGCTCCTGCCCTTCTTCCCAAGTAGATTGGCTCATGGCAGTAGCTCTTCCTCTCTTACCGTTAGAGTCCTGGTATGCAAGGGGATTATGGGAAAGTTCTGGGTTTACAAAAATCAGTCTGTAACTGCTTACTGGAAAACATGGATTTAGATAGCACCAATGTATTCTGTAGTACTTTAGAGAGTACACAGAGTTTTTTTTTTTTACATCAAAAGCCCCAGAATACAAAGAATCCTTCACAACAAAGACCCCAAATTAAGACAGTCCTCTACCAGAATCATCTGGGTGAAAATGTAGAGCACAGAGAAAACCCATATAGTCAATAGTCCTACTTAGAATTAGAGCCCCAGCATTAAAAAGCAATTTATCAGCAAAATCAAGAACAAAATCTTCCCTAATATTGTCTCTCTCAAACAATAGCTTGCTTTCATCTATGCAGCTAATATAAAGCATAACAATATATTTCAACTTTTATCAAGTAATGAAATGTTTATATCTGTTTCTGTGATGTATATTAATGGCTTTTTTTATGATGCCTTAGCAGCTCTTTAACTTCCAGTCACGAATCTCAAAGATCTACTGTGATTGTTCGTATATGATAAAATAAGATTTTCAGAAGTCCATCTTTTAGTAATTCATTTTTTAACTTGTTAGTTTATTGCCTGTACATCATATGCATGTACAAGAGTGCTGGAAATATTAATTCAGCGATGTGAGTTTATTCAGTGGGCTTCACGCAGTGCTGGGCCAGAGAGAGTCAATATCAACCAGGAAAAAGCAGCTTCTTCTTAAATTGAATTCACTGGCAATTTAGAATAAGTAATTTTGGCCTCCATATGATTGTGCGTGTGCATTCACCTACTAAACACTCTCCCACCGACTCGGCTATCTCTTTGCTTGTTTTGGTTATTATTCTGTAGATTGAAATCCAACAACGCTGTCAAATGCAGCATCTGCTGGCTGGCTGAGCAGAGAATTAATTAGGGGAAGTTGACTCTTTAGGCAGAGCAGGGTAACGAGGCAGATATTCCAAGATTCGCTCTTTTGGTCAAATATTCATTTTGAGTAAAAGTGGTAAATGCTGATTCTTTTCTGTAGTTTACTGTTTGTATAATAACCCTCCAGCTACCGGAAAGGAATACTAGTCACAGTAACACTGAAAGATATCTGGATACATGTTAAACAAACATAGAGGCTAAAAGCCTAATACTGAAGTGTTATCAATGTATAGAGGGAGACTTACAAAAAGAACTATGTTTTACAAACCTGACTGGGAATTTGTAATACCCAGTCAGGCTATTACATATCTGGTACTGTGACTGGTTCCTTCACAATGTCCTGGGTAAGATATTATTTGGTATTAGCAAGCATCACTGAGTTGCTTCTTTGAATCAAGAGACTCAAGATTAGGTAGTTTGGATATCTCACATGGATACTGCCTGGGAGGTTCTATTAGTAGGACCTCCCTGTCCTAGCAGGACCTTTTAATCATTTTCCAGTATGGGTGTTTCTTTTCTGGGATTGGGGGGCTGTGGAAAGCTTATCAGAGCCTCAGCCAAGTTTTCACACCAAGTTACAGATTCTTTTAGATGGAAAATTGGCTGTAGTGTTTATTTCATTTGTTTTTTACTTGTTTTTACCAGTAGGGGCCGCAGAGGGTACACACTCAGAAATTTGGTCTTGGCTTCACTCTGTATAGGCATCTACTCCAATTCTTTCATGTCAAGGTGTTCTCAGACATACTGAGAAATATAATCCTTTTAGTGCAGGCACACACCCAACGGAGTGTGCCTGCTAATAGAGCCCCTCAGGCAGTATCCAAATGAGATATTCAAACCACCTAAACTTCAGTCTCCTGTTTCAAAGAAACAACTCTGTGATGCTCCCGGAGTACCAAACTTGTTTCTATCCCTGTAGTCTTTCTGTCAAGTTTACAATTTAAGATAAAGGCTGTGAAACAGGGATGTAGACCAAACAGTATACAAATACCATTTTACAATTAAGCCCACACTTTCCTGCCGAAAAAGCAGTTGTGGCTTCAAAAACATGCACTCTGAAATGGTCCACTTTAAAATGACACTAAACTTAGGAGTTAAATCTTAAAAATGCATTCAAGTACCTTAAAAGAGACCTATGGGGTAACCTTTTTATCCCATAGTTCTCTTAAGGGTCATGGGAGGATATATACTAACATCCTCCGGGAGGGCATGTAGCTATATTTTCTGAAAGCAGAGGCCCTGTAGAATAAAAAAATGGCAGTTGCAATTTTTTGCACAGTATTTCCGCCAATGTTTATCAAACCAGTGTTTGTAGGATATAATACACTAAGATGACATTTAATGCAATGAAACAGAATATAATACTCAATTTCTTGGTAAAATAGAAAAAATCGAGTCACGTTGGGTAAATAGATACCAAACATGTCAAGCCTTAAAATTGTGTGGGCCCGTGAAACCGCAGAGAAACTACAATACCCAAAATTTCCCATAGACGATGTTTTAAAAGCTTTTACAGCTCATCAGTTTGGTGTAAACAGTGATTGATGGCCATAGAATTATTGCTCTCACTCCAACGTTCACAGCGATATGTAACATGTGTGGCGCCATTTTCATTTTTGCAGGTAGGCACATTTAGTTTTTTGCATTTGTTACATTTCTTTCTTCTACATTTAACTTTATTGCTATCACATGCTTGCTGATCTCCCTATTTGGCATTCTCCTGGATTTTTCAGGGTAGACATACAGTAGTGCTCAGGTTATGTTAATTTTTAACGGTTAGTGAATTTATATGTTACTAAACTGATCTTCCCTGGCAAAAGGGGATCGTTCCCATTATCCCCTGTTTCATGTTTGTTTAAAGCCTATCTCTAGGGAAAAACTCAGCGTGAACAGCCCAACTGCAAGGCTTAATGGGCTGTTTAGGTTTAGGGTACCCAGGTAAAGCACTTTAACTTACTTGATCTCCGCTCCCACAGGTTCTGGACTGGCATCTGCAGCCTCTTCCCCTCTGCTCCAGTGGTCAGAGGCCCACTGACGTAATTACGTATAATGCGGTGCCCAAAGGAGAAGCATAAGGGAGATGTGGAGAGCGCCAGCTTCTAGGCGAGCGGGGATCAGTTATGTAAAACTGCTTTGCCTTAAGAAGCAGTTAACCCTTGCGGTGCATGGGGCAGCCCCTCTGCGTGGGGATTTTTTTTTCCAGGTATAGGCTTTATGTAAAACTTTTACTAGAATGTAATTTCATCTATCCCTCTAGAGCTCTAAAGCCTCTTGTATTTGTCTGTACCTTCTAAGGGTAAAGCTTTCTTGTTGTTGCTCTGCCTGTTCATTTTCCTAGAAATAGGCAAGTGATGTAAAAAACTGGGATTTGCATTTTGGGCTCTGGATCATTGCACAAAGGCCCCAGTGTAATTACAACCCAATCACTTTAACCTGTTAAAGAGACTATAATTGTTAAATGTTTCATATCTGATTACAGCATCTGCTACAAGAAGTTGCAATATTTCAAAATTACACCTTAAATGACTATTGCTGCATACATGATTAGTCAACCTCATTTATCGATTATAAATGTAAAATGATGTCCGTATTGTTGGTGAAAACAGCACTGAAACCTTGGACAAAGTGCTGAATGGAGGCATTGCAATTTGCCCAAAAGCCTAGCTTTTATCTAGTTGTGTGACTGGTGTTTTGCCTCCTTATTTTAAGCAATATAAAACTTTAGTCATCCATTCAAACGCTGTGATTCAAAGGTATAAATTAGCTATTGATATAGGTCCTGTTTGTGTGCTTTTAGAGTTCTATGCAAAGGTACATCCTTTATTTTTATAGTTACCGATCAGCTTAGCTTCAGAATGTGTGTTAAGGCAGAAAAAGCCCTCTAGTTCAGTGAAGTGAGATCCTTATTAAGTAAAGATCACATAGAATACAGCCATTCCTGTCACATCACTTCAAGGCTGGCCGACTTTCATACAGATAATCACAGGCTGTTTAACAGCTCTCGGTCGATAAAGTGACTTTACCATCAGACAAGTTTCTGCATAAAGAAACAGCAACATCACCTGCGGAGGGAAAGCAAAATATCAGAGGATGCCAGCAGAGGAAAATAAAGATGGAGGAATAGCTACACAATAGAAGGGACTCGTGATAGATCTTAAAGTGACACTAAACTCAGGAGTTAAACCTTAAAAATGCATTAAGTACCTTAACTATAAACAGAAATGTATCTTATTTGTGTATCACTCAGCTGTAGATCCTCAAATCATCTCTGAGTTCATGCTGACACTGTCCTTCCTTCTGGAGGGTGGCTACTTTTGTTCCCCATGGTCCCTGTGTGTGTTGTAAAGTAGAACCCTACAAAGCATTGCTTGTATATAGACCAACCACATAATACAACCCCAAATCAGTTACAGAGAAAAATTCCTCCCCTGTTAAAAATATATTTACAACATATTCTGATTCAGTGAAGTAGCGTTAAGAGAAATTATAATGTCAAGTGGCTGTCATGGGTTACTACACTTTACAATTACACACATACGCACATTACAATTTCTCTTGGCACTGTCCTATTGAATAGCCTATCACTGTTCATTGACACTGCTGCCTCTAAAATTCAGACACATCTGAAAGGATTTCTAAAAGCTAAGATTATTCCACTCCTTCAGCATTTTCTAGTCTGTTAAAGTCTGTTTGTACAAAGGCTTAGTTCCTATGAAACAATAAGAACACATCCTGTTCCACAGTATGCAGATTTCTTTGGCTATCATGTAGCAGTAAATAGGGAGCCGAGACGGATTGTGAATACCAAGACTCTTTAGATGAACAAACCCATTGAAGACTGGGCTGACAACATAAGTTTGGACTGTTTGGCAGTCCAGTCTGTAAATACGTGGACGTTTTATGTGTGTCATGTGCTTACCTCCTGCTTAAAAAAATCTTTCTTTCCTGCCCCTGTGCTTTCTCCATTGTCCACAGCCCAACTGCAGTGACTTGGGAATGTTAAACAGTAGGGATGCACCAATGCCACTTTTTTAAGACCAAGTACAAGTATTTTCCCTGAGGTACTTGCCGATACCAATTACCAATACTTTTTCTTAAATGGACATGTGACATTTTTTCTAAAACAATACCATGATTTTAGGGCAGTTTTTAACCAGCACTCAATAAAGATGTCACCAGAAATGAATACATGTCCCCAGAGCAGAATACATGTCACCAAAGAAGAATACATGCCCCAAAATAATACATGTCTCCAAAACAGAATACATGTCACCACAGCAGAATATATGTCCCCACAGCAGAATACATGCCCCCACAGCAGAATACATGTCACCACAGCAGAATACATGTCCCCACAGCGGAATACATGTCCCCACAGCGGAATACATGTCCCCACAGCAGAATACATGCCCTCACAGCAGAATACATGTCACCACAGCAGAATATATATCCCCACAGCAGAATACATGTCCCCACAGCAGAATACATGCCCCCACAGCAGAATACATCTCACCAGGCTGCATGCCAATCTCACTCGGGTGGCATTTGGTTTGCTGCAGGGCTCTGCGGGCAGTGCCTATGCTGTGGAGAGTGCCGGTGTCCGGAGCTGTACTGTGCTGTGTGGGGCTGTCCATGGCTGTGCCTGTGCCAGGAAGGAGGAGGAGGAGATATACAACTGGACAGGCACTGCCGTGGACAGCTACTTCAGGTCCCCACCAGGCTGCCGAGGTCCCCACAAGCGCAGGAACTCAGACAGCCGATGCGGTTTGCAAATTTAAAGGGCTGGTATCGGCCTCAAGAATCGGGGCATTTTCACAAGTACTTGTAAAAATGCCTAGTATTGGGATATCCCTATTAAACTACATAGTCTGAATTTCTCCATTAGTAAAGCAGGGACACTGGGGACATGGAGGTCCAAGTAACAGGTTAGGACAGAACGCTGTTGAACCTGAGAATTAAAGAAAAAGGGATATTTTTAAGCAGATCACCAGGATTTTCAAAATGTAACCCTCGCAGCAGGGCTACCCCACACTGCAAGGCTACTGCAAGACACTGGGGTTCTTCTTAAAAATGGCCAGAATTAACCCAAACACCTCTAATATGAACCTTCCTAAGTCTTAATAATGTGGACAATCCTGTTTGAATCAGGACTGTCTGGAGATATGCAAACTTTCTAAGAAGTATATTTGTGGTGAACATCATGTAAAAACATTATGCAACAGTACCATTGGTCGTGCTTAGCAAAGGCACACTGCATAACTAAACTCCTCATGTAAAATATAATCCCAAGGGAAATCAGAGCAGCAAATGACTTCAATGAATAAATCATAAAGCTTTCATTTTAAGAATATTTTATATGCTATAAGGTATATAAGAGTAAGTCTATGCTATACAGAAAATACTTTGCCTTTCAAAAAAACAAGAGCAAAGGGAAGAAGCTATGGAACCGTCATTGCTTTTTTGTGACCCACTGATAGGATGATTAGTGTGCTACTCAGTTTCTCGCCTGAGGAAAACGATATTGAAATTAAAAAAAAAAATAATAATTAATAATTTGTCAGATTTTCCTGTTTGCTGGAAGGAAAAAAAAATCCAGATTCAGCAAAATCTGTAAAGCTAAATGAATTGATTTCCTTGTACCTTGATTTTATTGGGAAGTCCTGCCAGCATTAAACATTTAGAATCAAACACGTGCGTTCAGTCACTGTCACTGAGAAGAAAGAAAACAGTTTAGTAGAAAAACTATGAAACAGTGGAAGGAAGATTGAGGAGTGAAATGATAGACATCAACAGGTAATCTCCTTCTCACATGTGTAGGGTTGAGAAAACCTTAAAGCAGAAAATGATGTATTTTTCAGATAAGTGAGAGCGTCTGTATCACTAGTAAAATTGGCCGCTTTGGGGAGATAAGTGCACCTTGTGTCTCCTGGATACAGCAAATAATAACCTCTCCTCAGGCATTTTCCTGATTAACCCCATAACTGCCGCTAATTGCTGACTGCTCAGGCATGCCTGTGCTGCTTATTTCAGCCCATGATGAGCTACTGTTTTCAAAGGACATAATACTTTAGATTTGTTTGTGTATTTCATTGTGTATATCTGTCATCAGCAACTACAGCCTCAATTTTTAGTTTGCATGGTAGATCAATCCAGTAACAATGCATTCACATGATACAAAATGGTGTGCCTAAAATACATACATTTAAGGTTATATGCACTAATTTGACCAGTGTGCTTATAATTGGGAAGGCAATTTTTTGCTTGACTGTTTGTCATATTGTGGTCTGAGTGGTATATTACTATCCATATAGCAGGTTTTTTAAAAAAAAAAACCTCTTTACTTCTAACATGCTGCTGGGTAAATGCACTCAAACATATACATTTCACACTTAGGGGGCACAGCCTACCCGTTTTGTGGTTCGATTTTAACATCCTGGCTTTCATCTTGTGAAGCCACCCACTCCACTTACTAAGTCACTATGGCCTCTAGTATCCTTATTTTCTGAAGGGACATAAATATGGGTGTCTACAAATGCAGGCTAATGTGTTCCTGGTTCTGATCACCTCTCTCTTTAGTTTGCAAGAAGGGAATCTGCACAGCATGGAATAAATAATATCAGGCTGCAGATTTTCTTGAAATACTTTTGAGTCTAGCTCCAATTAATTTTCCTACAATTTGAATTAAAGGTAAATTGAGAGGACATTCTTCTTTTAGTACAGTGCCGATGTATACAGGTTGTATGCTGCCTAAAAATGCTTCTTACAACTTGAAAAAGTATTGACTTCTGTCTCTTAATGTGCACTGTTATCAGTGATGTAAGTCTGACATCAGTAGCATATTGGCAATATTCTGAATCACTTTGCAATAAATGTATCAACTTTCATATGATTTGGGGGACTCCTGTATGATTCTAAATACATTCTAATAACATTCTGAAGTTTCCTCTTACCACTGAAAAACCTTGGGAGAGCAGGTTACTGGATGCCACCTAAAGAACAATGAGATTTACTAGAGGTGCACCGAAATGGAATTTTCTCACTGAAACCAAAAATAAAAAAAATGTCAGGCCGAAACCAAAACCAATTTTTTTTTAAATAACCTTTTTAAATGTTTTTATATTTTAATTTTATTTCTTTTTTAAATATTTTTTTATTTCTTTTTTTATATAATATTTTAGTTTTGAATGAACAGGAATCCTCTATACTGAGTGTTCCCGTTCATTCATGATTGGGGACATGGTAAACATACTATCTCCGCAGGTTGTGAATGAACAGGAAGTGATGCAGAGCACTTCCTGTTCATTCATAAATGGGGACACAGTAAACATACTATGTCCTCAATTATTACAAACAGTCAGCAATCAGCTGTCCTTTGACAGCTGACTCTTGCTCATTAGCTGAGATACATATAAGCAATCTATAGAAAAAGAGTTGCTTGTTATTGACAAGCTAAACTATAATGGCTACATTTAAGGACCAAAGACAATTTTACTCAAATTACAAAAATATATACAGTATCTTTGTTAATAAAATACAAAAATCAACATTTAACACTGTACCTACATCCACTAAAAAAAAAAACTGGCAGTGTTGCCAATTAAAAACACGCAAAACAGCTCCACAAGTGATCCGAACTGGCACACCCACACCATACCATTTGTAGTAAGGCAAACAAATGCCCTCTTTAACATATATATTCCTTCTCTGGAAGACACAGTTTTGTAAACATGTAATTCTATTGTTGATACAATATTGCAACTCGCCCGGATCACCAAGAGAGAGATACAGTAAACTGTATTTAGCACCAAAAATCAGTTCACTACATATGCTGCTTAATGGTAGAATCAGTCCACAGCGACTCAACTGAAAGAGCACTCACTTCCTTGATCGTATGCTTCCATGCGACAAGGTTTTGATTGAACATAGATTTCCAACTAGCGGCACATCCAATTAGATTGTTGTAGCATGTCAAGTATCATTTACTTAGCGTGGTCTTCTACCTTTTTTAATATACAAGAATGCATTACTGGCAGTAGCATGATGTGTGCCTTTCTGTGTGCTCTCCCTGACACACCTTCCACCTAGACTATGGCCCAAGCCGAAATCAAGCTCTGGGTCCACTACAATTCATCTGTGTATTTGGTTTGGGGCAGCACTGAAGTGCTGACCATTCTTCTGCTAAATTGGACAATCATTTTGTTTTTAGTTAGTATGAGGTCAAGCAGTTGCAGTTGCATTGGTGCCCTTTAAGGTCAGGGTGATCCAGACATTTCAGAGGAATGTGTGTGCATTCATGAAATGTTTCCTAAGAGAAAATGATGTTTGTTATTTAATTTAGCAAAAGCTGGCTTAGTTCAGCCAATGTTTATCAAATCTAATCGGGGTAAATGACACTTTTCGTAATGATGTTGCACATGCAGTTTGGCTGTAGTTACTGGCCAGGTTCACAGCCAGCTGGCTCACCCTGTCTTATTTCCCGCCACAACCAATGGTATTATGTCATAAGATTACTAATATTAGCTTGCTCCATGAGAAAAATATTGTAGTATAAAAAATAAATGTCATTTTTGCAGTAGGTGTATTTGGTGATGAATTATGTGATCATGCACCAGGAAGTGGGATAATTCTGAGAGTGAATAATTGTGTGCATGTCAGGTTATTGGAGGACCTGATGCGGGATCTGTATGCGTGGATCATTTTGAGAGGTCCCGGTGTCACATGCACAGCTGTCATTACAGTGGTCTCTGCCATTATTTTCCTGACGCTAACGGAGGGGGCAATGTGATTCTTATTGTGACATGCGTAGGCGGCGGAGGAGATGGTGGAGGGGGCCTTCGCCCCCCCACCAATTTCCAGTGCTGGAAAGTGCACTCATAAATAACATTTATTTCTGCACTTTTGATTAACAAGAAAGGGACTGAAATGTGTTACAATTATAGCTGTCACATCCTAATATCTTAATGCACAGTAATAATTCACCAACATGCAGAAGCCCATGTGTGTCATTCATATTTATATTTCTGTTATAAGTAAAAGGTTCAAATTATTCTTCCTTTAACCTTTTACCTGCCAGAGACAGCCAGATCCAAGTTTAACGGCTAATACTCTGCTTTCATTTGTGTTCTGCTTTCACTCAAGCTCCCATTAAATAAAAGCCTTTCATGTATTAGTGGTAATCATAGAAAATGTGCTTATGTACCTTGTCTTTGGTTTTAAGTGTTTTGCCCTTTCAAGGACTGCCACTGCCATGTGATAATGGAAGTGATAACCCCTAGCACTCTCTGGATAAAAGGCAGGTAGGCAGACATCACACAGTCTAGTCTGGTGGTATTGGCGGGGGGAGGATGTGACCAAAAAAGGCAGATTAGGAATTCAGTACGTCACTGTGTGATATATCTATTGTATATGTAATAAAAAAATGCCTACCCTTCCATATCATTTTTAAACAGGGGGGAGTGGCAACACTTCTTGATAAATAGCTACTGAGCAATTCCTCTGTTTTCTTTGCTTGCCATGTGGATGTGAACCAAAATAATGGCCCATATACACTGAGTGGCCAAATTATTATGACCACCCTATCAGTACTTCCTTGGGCCACGAGATGTTGAAAGGTGATGCAAGGAATCTGACACCACTAATTTGATGCACTGTTGCCCTTCTGTTGTCTTGTATTAGTCTTGCCACTCTCCGTTCTGCCATAACATTGACTAGTCGCTGACGGCCACAATTAGCACGTTCAGACCCAGATTTTTTTGGCTGACAGTCCAGTCTTTAAACACTTTAACAATGAGCCCCTCTTGAACATTTAACGAATTCTGCTGTTTTGCTGATACTCGCTCCATGGCTCCGAGCGCCAACAATCACCCCACGTTCAAAGGCTGTTAAATCGCGTTGTTTACCCATATCTTGAGAAAAAAATCACTTCTACTGTCGTGGTAAACAACCTGCTTCCCTATTTATAATGGTCTGGCCCTCTAGCAACTTCAGCGCGAAATTATCGCTAATTTGCCTACAAACGTCAGGTGGTCATAATAATCTGGCCACTCGGTGTAAACTGCTATCATCACTAATACAAAAAAGACAGATTCATTCTGAAATGCTTGTTGCCACCACTCTGTGGTGTGACTACCATAAGGCGAAGGATCATAGGGGATTGATAACTTCCGAAAACATGGAAATCCTGTTTATGTATATAAATATATATACATATACTAAATTATTTATGTTACATTACAGTAATTCCAAACCCAAACTGGATAACATTTAGTTTGCTAAAGCACAAAGCGTCATAAACAACTGCCAGCATAAAAAAATCAAAATAATATACTTTTATTCACCTTCTTTTTCCCCATTTTTGCATCTCTATACCTCTGATATCCAGCCTCTTTGTAGTCACTGCATGGCAATGTGCATGTGCTCCAGCAACGGCTGCACTTATTTCTTCAGAATGGAGCTACCTGATGGTGACAACTGTGAAACATACCTGGACAATTTGCATAGATAGGGTTGCTTGTGGTCTCCATCAGGGGTGCATGAGACTAGGTGACAGTGATGGAGCACAGCTGGGAAACAACTGTCACTCCATACAAGAAATCACTGTAACAAGGACCTTTGATGCAGGATCAGCTCAGATATTATTGTAATGAAAATACTTTTGAAATCACCTCAACATGTTAAAGCTTATATAAGAGTTTAGTAACTGTATGTAGCTCTACTAGTGCGAGCTCGCAGCCTAGTGAACTATTTAGCAAGTATTCAGCTTTATGTACTTTGTCTGAGCCTGACCCTTAGCTATGAGAGTCAGGGGTCAGAGGTCATCTTTCTGACATCATGCTTACAACTTCCTTACTATGAGGCTAGAGAATTGACAGGAAAACAACTGTCTAACTATAGGGGACCTTTGGCTCCTGGTTCTCAAAGCTAAGAGTGAGGATCAGAAAAAGTTAGTTATTCAAAAGGGTCAAATTATTATTATTATACAGGATTTATATAGCGCCAACAGTTCACGCATCACTTTACAATATAAGGGAGACATTACAGTTATACAATTCAAAACATAATTCATGCAAAGTTAAGCAGACAGCAGTAGAAATCAGATGGAGGTCCTTACCTTTCCCCATTCTTCTTAAAAAAAGTGTTTACTGCTACTTTGTCACTTGGAAAGGAATTGAGGGTAAATCTGTCCATCATGGACACAGACAGCAATAAAGAAAACATAATTACAGACGCTTTTAACCCTTTCCAATTCTAGCCAAAACACCAAAACAAAATGTTTTAGCTGGTTTCACTCTAAGACTGAATTTTTAAAGTCTAGCATAAGTCCAGTCATGACTAGTTCTCTTTAAAGAACTTCTAGTTTGTGTGATTGTTCAACTGGAGTTGGAAAAATATATTACTATTTAGAAGATGGAAATAAAAATGCAGGCATCATTTCACACTCATTATGCTGCATATCTACAAACAAATAATGCCAAATGCCTTTAGGTGTGTTTTTTTCATCCAAGAAATTTGGGGGGTTTTACGTCATTTTCAGGCCTAAAATGTGGAATATAACATGGGTGCAAAAAATGAAAAAAGGGCCTCAGTCATGAAGGGGATAAAAAGCAAAATAAGTTAAAATACGACATTACTCGTGAGTTGCCAATATTATTTAGTGGGCAAAGAGAAACGGTAATGTGCAAAGTTCAGTAACGTGTAGGAACTAATTGGATTTCTTCTAACTATAGCTAAAAAAAGAGATAAATAAATACACATTTTTTTGCCATGACTTGCTATACTTTCTGTTCTTTTTCTTTAGTATGAAAAATTATACCTAAACTAGTAGTACCTAATCAGATTCAACTGGACCTGCCCTGAAATGCTGAAGACATTTCCCTACTTATCTAAGCTGCTTCTTCAGTTCTAATGAGTGTCAGGAACATACTCCAGCATGTATAGCCACATGGGTAACTCCGCCACCTTAATCTAATCACCTTGGTATCATAAATTGTGTCAAGGTTGAGGTAGCAACAAGAGAGTTTGCAATGACCTGCTGGTTTAAAGAGAATATATAGTACTTTCATTGATTTTTAGATGTAGAAACAATCAGAATGATGTGCAGTAAAAAAATTAAGTATGCCCTATGGAAATTGTTGACTTTTGTTTAGCATATTTGAACAGGCAAACATTAGGGGGGTTTTCACAAAGCTGCCGAAGGCAGGTGAGTGAATAACCCAGCCGAAGTGAAGTGAGCCAAACCCTATTCACTTTAGTCTTGTACGGCTGATTTCAGCCGTACATCGGCTAAAATCAGTCGTACATCAGCTGCCTTTGGTCATTCGGCTCGGCTATTCTGCTAGGTACCTACGAGGTACCGAGCAGAATAGAAAATATGTGAAAAGAATGAAAAAAAGTGGCAAAAGAATTTAAAAAATGTAAAAAAATAAGAAAATAAAAAAAAGATATATATTTTAAAGAAAAACCGCATGCGACGGACTCTTGCTGCATAAGGAAGCATCTGGCAGATGCCGGCAAAAGAAAAACAATTGGGCGGAGCTAACGGTGACAGCCAGCTCAGCCCAACTGTTTCCTATTGGCCAGCACCTGCCAGATTCTTCTACCAGGTCCTGGCGAATGAATAACAACTGGGCGGAGCCGGCCGTGACGTCACGACCGGCTCTGCCCAGTTGTCATTGTTTAATGACAGATCAGCGTCCCCAGGTCATTTGAGATCACGGCTGGCTCCGCCCAGCTGTCATTTGCGTGGAGCTCGGTTGGCTTTGGCCGACCTTTCTCAATGCTTCGGCTGTCACTTCAGCTCAGTTGAGCCAAACCATATGCCTTCCGATCGGCTGGGCCACTTGGCTGCCTTCGGCTGCTGTACGGGCTATTGTGAACCGAAGCTAAGAACCGAAGGGCAGGGGCGGCCGAAGAGAGCCGAAGGATCAGCCGAAGCTACGGCTGGATATTTTGGCTCTTTAGTGAATAACACCCTAGATCTTTTTCAAATGGTGCCTACAGATAAAAGTGATATACTTGAATAGGAAAATAAAAAGGTGTTTTCATCTATTAATTTAAAGTATTATGATTCATCTAATGCTACTTTCAACAGAGCATTAATACCAATGTTGATCTCATTTTTTCTAATTCATTGTCCTTCACCTTCCAGGACTTTGTTGCAGAATGATTATAGCTTCTTAAGGGATATTAACATCTGTCCACCTCTTGTCACAATTGGGATCTACTGTTCTACTCTCTCAGCTTCCATGAGCAACCTTATTGGAGCTTCTCGCATCCTCTACGCATTGGCAAAAGACAAGCTGTTTGGTAAGAAAATGTTGTATACTGCGGGTACCTGAAAGAAAATTGCCAAAATTATAGCACTAGATAAAGAGAACTAATTGCAAATTACTAAGAGCTGATAACTTTATACTGAATTACATATTAGCTTAAGAGATCAGGGTATTACAATGGCAAGTTTAACAAAAATACATTATATATTTTTATTTTGTACCTTAAATTAAACAGTATATAGCAAATAACTATAGGTAGATCATTTACAATTTACTTTGTTGAAACGTCTTTAGTTAGCCCTTATCTGGTGTAATGTATTATGGTATCATACATTTACTTCTGACTATGCACACCCCTAGTTTATTACACCACCAATATTTATGCTTAGGGAGAGGCATTACTTACCAAATACTATTGATGCACCGATACCGATATCGGTGCTGATACCAAGTATTTGGCCGAGTACTTGTACTCGCCAAATGCTCCAATACTTACCTCCGATACCGGAACTTCCGGTCAGAGGCAGATCTCCATCTGACCGGCAGTGCCGAGGGAGCATGAAGCCGGCTTCCTTTCCAATCAGGAAGCCGTAAGGCAGGTCATGATATGCCACCTGGCTTCCTGATTGACTAGGAAGCCAGTTTCACTTGTTGGTAGACAGCCTGGCCTAACCAATCAGCAAGCTAGGCGGCATGTCATGACTCGTGTCCAGGCTTCCTGATTGGTCAGGAAGCCAGACACCCTTGGCAAATGAAGCCGGTGTTCTTTCGATAAAACATAATCGGGCACAGGTATCAGTACTGGGCATCGGCGAGTACCGGAAAAAAACTATCAGTACTCGATACTGAAAAAACGGTATTGCTGCATTCCTACCAAATACTGTATATCACTATGTCCATTCTTTAAAGTGAACCTGTGGGGACAGAAATATTACAGCTGAAGCTGCAGGTCCTGCTACAGTGTTTGCTCCTTCTGCTGCTATCTTTGCCAAGGTGCACACTTCATGATCCATACTCCATGATCCATAATAAGACACCAGAGTTACTGTGCCATTGCGGAGTTCCTGTGCCTCTATACTTGGCTGTGCCTTCTAGTTTTCAACTCCTGTTTCCTACCTTCTTTCTTCTTTCTTCCTATGCCTGATTTCCCTGAGCATTCTAAATTTTACCTCAGACCTGTTGGACTTCCTTGATCTGATCATTTTCTGGTCCTGGTTATGCTAGTACTTCACCTTCCACTATGATGAGTTACCTCACTAGCTAATTGAAATATAAAGGCAGGAAGGGGTGGGCAAGCATCAGCATTACAAAATGATAAAATCTGGGTAAACCCTGGCATGCCTTTTGGGTTGCTACAGAGGCAACGCGGCCAAAGCAGCTTATCTATTCTGATTTAGAAGTGCATGTAAGGCTGCAAGACACATCAGAAACAAGCAAAGCATATTATAACTGTTTATGCTTTTGTTTCCTAATAACTCAATCCAATTAATGTAATCACATTTGCAAGCCTATATGCTGTTCACTTCTGATCGGTCATTCACTCGGCTGCCCTCGGCAGCTTTGTGAATAGACCCCATAGTTTACAAACCTGTTAGCCCTTGTGAGTAAGGGGTTCCCTTTTGCTAAGTCCAATTCTCACTATACAAGAAAATGCCCCTCTCCCTTCTCTCTCTAGTGTCTTTTTTTTTTCTTTAAATGAGCATTGATAATAACACAGCAAAGAATATCAGCTTCTTCAGCCCTCTTGTTCTGATTAGAGTAATCTTGCCAAGATTACCTCCAAGAGGTCATGGTGTGTTTTTATCCATGCACCAAGTGAATAAAACCAAATGAATATGCAAATTCAGAGCTCTTTTCAAGGCTTGTTACTGTGTCTCACTGGGTAAATACATATGTACATATATACTCAAAGGAATATATGCATGTTTATGTTGAATTAATTTTTTCCCAGAGAGGTGCAATATGTCTTCATTAGGCTATTATATATGTTTCCAAGGGCTTTCACTGAACATTATGTTATGTTGAATCATTATATAATGTACAAAAAACAATTGTTTGTTGAAAGGAAATTGATTCTGAGGTAACAATAGCACTCAAGTACAGCACATTATTTTATCTGCAAATACCTAGATACTTTTCTACTAACTGTTGAGGCTCCTTGCATTTGTGACCCAGGCAACACATGGGACCTTACATTCAGTTAAAACTGAACGTAAGCCCCTCTCCCTTAGTGTGTCTTGTAACAAGGACACTCCACTGAAGACCGGAGGTGCAAGTACAATGCAGTTTATTTGCTTTCAAAACGATAGATAACACGAAATCCAACATAAATAGCTTGCTGTAGCATAACAGATAGGGGCTCACCAATCCTCGAGTTGTCACGTACACTCAAGGTGTCCCAGTCTTTTAACAAGTCTCTCTCGCAGCACTGCTGCTCCGGCCTCAATCTTTAGGGCCACTGTCTGGTTCCTCCAGACAACGGCAATAACATGCCAATCCTCTCAATATGGTTCACAAACCCGCAGCTCCCTGCTGCACTGGCCTCCACACTGACTCCGGGGTGGAGCTCTCCTGACTCACAGGTGGGGCCCTGAACACATCCCAGCACACACTTCATGAGGGATGTAAACAGGTGCACAATCAGGTGCTGGTCACCACCAAAGCATGGACCCAGGAATGGAGATTTCTTCCCACCCAGAGCTCTAAGAAATCTCCTGGCTCCAGGATCCCAACCTTGATCCAGAAAACCCAGAAAGAACTGAAAAGGCAGTTCTCTCCTGGTACCAGTAATGTCTTCCTGGAGCCACTCAGCCCCTCTGGCTGAGAACCCTGGGTGACTTTGAGGCCACCTAACACCGTGGTATTGCCTCACAATGCCACAGTCTGTCCCCTGCTCTCAAATGCCAGACGTTAAGGACACTTGCATTTGACAGTTGCATAACATAGGGGCTGGATTTAGCAAGGGCGTATCTTTACGTGGACAGAAGAAGAAGTCCCCATGAACAACTTATTTTTATCTTGATATTGGAAACATAAAGCTGCTTTTAAAACGGTGGCATTGTGCTATATCTTACTATATCTTGCTAACAGCGTACTTTGTTTAAAGGTAAATGATAATAATGGTTGAGAAATCTGAACCGATATGATGTTCTCCTATCTGGGCCTTCTTAAAGGGCCTAAACCCACGCATAGAAAGCATTACATTGTTACAAAATCTCCATCTACTTTTCTATATTGTAGTCCCTTGTGGTAAGGATGTATAATACTCATGCAGTTGGTTCCATAACCATACCCTAGCATCCTGGTAAACGCAGGAATCCTCTAATCCTCAATAAGAACTAACCAGTTCTTATTGTACTTCCCGAAGGCCCTCCCACCATTCCTAGTGAAATGGAGATGTACTTTCCTGTTACATGTGGATGTTAGTGGTGTTTGGACTGCTCTTCTCTTTTGCAATGCAATGCAATGCAATGCAAAAGACAAAGCAGTTATGACACACAGTATGCTGTAAACCTGTTAAATTATTTGATTGCCTGCTGTCTGACTTCATAATCCTAAGAAACCATGTTAGGCACACTTAATTCTTATTTTCCAGTGCACTAGACCTTCTGGATATCACATTATTACTTATGCCCTTTTAGAGTCTATTAGCTCCCAAATCATTTGCACCAACTCTCTGATCACATTTTATGGTCTCTTTCCTTATTTTTAAAATGTATCAGGTGCTGATTTTGCCTTTTCATACACCTCTTACGTTTTGTAAAGCACTTCAAAGGCCATTTAAGTTATTTGGTTGGGCAGCACAAGTCACATGACAAACACTGATGAGGCAGAAGACAATTTATATAATAGATATAGGTATTCCTAATGTTATGGTCACAAAGTGTTTATGATGATGACAACACAGAAGGGGAGTGCTATAGCCATTGGTGTGATTTATTTTATATGTATGTTATTTTGAAACCTCCTTCTCTTTCCTGACATTTTCTAATTAAAGTTTTCTCCTTATCTGTCCCTCTATTTGAATTAATTCCTCCCATCCTCTCCAAGCGTTGCTCACTCATCCTGTTGGATGTCCTTGTCAAGTCCTCTCCATCCTTGGCAGAAACTCTTAGCTATCACTTAAGCGATAGGAATATCAATGCTTTCTTTGGCTGCCTTTTGAAAGGAAGACCTGCTCGGTGTTGGTCGTCTACTGTCCGTCTCTCTGACGGCCTGTAACAGAAATCCTGTCATGAGTGTCTGCGATAGCGAAATAGAAAATGGGGATGGGGGTGCGCTAGAGATAAGGCTTCTATTCTTTTTACAGTATTCTGATGCAACGGTGAGAATATATCACGCTTTCTCTGTGCACGGCTTCTGTGAAATTTCCTTCTGTCGGTTTTTGTGACTTCGAAAAAATGTTTATCACAGTTTTTCACTTGTTCTTTGTTTTGGACCTGAGCTTAGAATAATGACACTTCTAACTCTGAACTGCAAACTGATGAAAAATGAAGGGGTTTGTTTATAACCGTTTCAGGAATCCAGGTCCAACTCTCCGACAAGAACGATGCCTTAGATGACTGGCTTATGTTCAAGATTTAATGCTTAAATTATCTGATTTTTTTTATAATAAAGCAATCCTTTAGACAGGAAGCTGTCAAAGTACAACATCAACAACATGCAGCTGCACTAGTTCTGTTTGAACAGCTAGAAACAAATCCGTAATGCAAACAGCACTCCAGGATCTTGTATATTTTGTTTAAAAAAAAACAAAAAACGATGCTTATCTTAGCGACACAACTGGGAGGCTGTTTTACATGATGAGGATGCTACATATTAATGTACGTTCCAGTAAAATAAGTGCTTAAAATACATATGTATTAAGTAACAAGCCATTCAGAGTCCTGTGAGAGCAGCATCAGACAGAAGATAGACGTGCCGATTGCAAATTCCTGCAACCGGGGATGGAGGATTCCTGTTTGATCGGGTCATTAACTCCGCTGATTTTGTTTCTTTATTTCTGGGGAAATATGACTTGAAAAGTATAATACAATGGTTTTGCACATTATACTGTCATTTAGGTTAAAAAGTACGGATATAAAAACCAGACGAGCAGAACATTGAATCAGGTCTATGAATGGTTGCAGAAGGAGGCCTTAGGTAATTTATAGGGAAAGATAATAAACTCCCCTTTTTCCTTTGTTAATAGTGTAGATGTCCTGATTCTTCCATAGTGTGATATCAAATGTTTAAGTCCACAGACATACAGTGGTACCTCGGTTCACGAACTTAATTCGTTCCACGATTCTGGTCGCGAATCGAATCAAACTGTGATCAAACCGTGATGTCGACTAGAGGAAGCCACGACCATGTTTCAGAGCAGGGAAGAAGGCTGCGGTCTTTTTCAACCTCAAATACTATGTAACTATGTAACTATGAATTGTTCGCGAACAGAAGCGTTTGTGAACCAAGGTACCACTGTATTGACATGTTAAGCTAGCCAAAGACATAAGATGACAGTTGTTTGCTAAGTTAGTGATATATACTTGCAGTGATTGTCAGATAGGTGTCCCTGCCAAGTCTTTTACTTCTGATTCCTGTGCTCTTTCATTTAGCATATGGGAAGTTAAAGAGCTGTTCCTTTTACTCTGGGGCAAAGGGCTGCATAATGAGCACATTTTCCAGTTGTCACATTTGAGTTCTTCTTCTCATTCATTTCTTAATAGGGTCTTATACCTTAACTGTAGAGTTAACAAGTCTCCAAATAATTACTACAAAATAAAAGTCCCAGTGGATACATTATTGTCATTGTAACTACATAACATACATATGTTGATACTTTACCTTGAAGATTGCAAGACCTCAAGGCAGGACTTATAAGACTAAAACAAGATATGGCACACATGAGCCTCAAGGTGAACTTCACCCAAATCCACATTTATTATTTCATCTGAAAATGTTATATGAAAAAAATGAATTTTTCATTTGGATGGAGACAATAAAAAAAAATTTCTGAGCTCTAAGTGTCTTGAATCAGTTACACAGAGGAAAGTAACAGGAGAGAAGAGATAGACAGTAGTCACCAGGTAGTAGTCAACTTGACCATTTTGCATATATTGGTGAGAACAATAGTGACCCATGACTCAGAAACCTGGATAAGAATCGCTTCAGATGAGGAGCCCCTAAGAAGATTGGAAAGGAACATACAGTGACCTTAGAGATATGTACAGTAAACCAGTATTTGAAATACATAGGATTACATTGAGGTGGCTGGATAAATTGGAGAAGATGCCAGAAAATAGGACTGTAAGAAGTCGGGATACCAGAGAGGGGTACAGAGTAAATAAGGTGACTTTTTTAATATTGGTAAGACACATTAGGAGCTTTAGCACCAAATAAATAAGTAAGTAACTAAGTCATCTTGCTTGACATGACCAGTCAGATAGCTCTTTAGTCATTAACCACATATAGCCACAAGAGTAAGGAAGTTTATATTAGATTAACTATGTCCAGCTGGGAACATTTCCATTTACAGTACTTTATGTTTTAAAAACACAACAGGAAATTAGAGTAAATCTCTCTAAAGTGAGGGGAATTTCCATCTTAGACAGATGTCACAAGAAGTTGATTTACCATCAACTTCTGTTCTGGTGACAACTAGATGGAGCTAAGGAGCATATCAAAAATGATTTATAAGTATTTATTTCCTATGCTACTCAGCTCCATCTAGTGGTCATAATGTATTACATTACATTCGACCTGAACAGAAAATATACAAAGAATGTTGATTTTTGCCTTTATTCACACAGAATGAACATTCAAAGATTTGCAGATCATGAATGGCTCTGCAAATAAACCCCAGAGGGCTGATATAGAGTCATACATGTTGGCCAAAGAGACTTGTAACAAAGGGGTTGATTTACTAAAGACACATAGGCTGTTCACTTTGCAGGGGAAGTTTCCCCTTAGCTTAGTACATACAGTGAAATTTGACTTTGCTAAGAATACCGTCATGTGCAAGGAAATTGAAAAAAATCTGTATTTTTGCTTGCACGTGGTTGGTTAATGGAAGTAAGCAGAGCTTCCCCTTAAACTAAACTTAGGGGAAACTTCCTCTGCACAGTGCAAAGCCCCTTGCAAAGTGACCAGCTTAGTTGCCTTTAGTATATCAACCTCAAAGTTTCGAATACGGACACGGATCACAATAATTTTTCCTTGTATCAGTGCTTAAGAGCATCTATGGTTAAAAAATTTACATTCATATATTGATTTCCACACTGAATTTCCATTAGTTCTAGACTTCTCCTATTAATCAGAACCTTGAAGGTTATATATTTACTTTATGAAGAATCCCATAGGATTTACTTCCTATGATGCAGTGGCACATATTCATTATGCCCTGTGCATATGCACTACTGTGTCACCCATTTCACAGAGCCTGCTGGTTGAACTACAGAGGTGCTGAAGAGGAGCAGTTTCAGGGGACAAACCATCACTCCTTGCAGGCAGCAAGATACGGTAGGATATGTACTCCTTAGAAAGTAAACCATGTGCAGGGAATACAGGAAGCTGTTGAAAGAGATGTCCAACAGACAGGCAGCATTACAAAACCTAATGAGATTTTTGAAGTAAATTTATATCGGATCATCAAACCTAACTATCATTTGTATTGCTATTATAATGCTGATGTTCTAGAAGTAAAACAAATGCTGTAACTTTAGATCTCCTTTAACAAACTTGGACTTGCAAAGAGAGATATTGCACATTGTATTGTATTGTGCTGTACTGTGTTTTGTATGGAAAAGCATGATTAAGGGTTCACAGATCTCTCCTAGCACTGGACAGCTTGTAACCATGTGGCCACCTGACAACTTCTGTTTGCTGAAGAAAGAGGAGCATGCCATGTGTTAACGAGCATGAATGTAAAAACAATTAGGAAAAAAGATCTACTAAAGGAGAACTATGAGGTGAGTGATTTCCACTCATCCTCATAGTTAGAGCTGACCTGTGACAAAGAAGCTGTCCCAGATCGGCTCTATAGATCGGGAAGTGAGCAGAAACATGCACCGATCCGCTCACTTCCCGTTCATCTCTCTGCAGAGGCAGGTGACTGTCAGTCACAGCTCCCCGCAGGGACTCCCCCCTCCCCTCTCCGATTCTCCAGCACTGAGTGGAGGAACAAACAGGGGAGGGGGCGGGCACAGCTGGCTCTGCCCTTTAGATAGGCAGAGCCCGCTGTCACTCACACAGCTGGGTAGATCTCAACAGTATTGTCGGGATCCGTCCCAGCTGGGTCACTGGAGTATATGTCCTCCCGTGACCCTAAAGAGAACTACGGGGAAAACACTTACCCCATAGTTCTCTTTTAAGTCACGTACCAACCCCTCACATGATATCAAACTACGCAGAGAATGGTTCTCTACAGTAACACTGACCATTTTTTATTTTTGTATAATTTTTTAGGGAGGAGAAAGGATGTAATTTAATTGTGATCATGTCTGACTACTGTACCTATCTTATTCTTTCAATAAAAAGTATATTTAGAAACAATTTAAATTTAAACTCTCAAAAACCCTTATATTAAAAGCGCCTTTAGTTGAGTGAAAAGTGCCTGATAACCATAATCATAAGAAATTGCAGTAATGATGCTACCATATTGATTGCAGTTAGGAGAGCAGAAGGTGCTGTCAGTTACAGCCAGCTTATCTCCAAAATCTTCTACATCCTACGCTGATGCAGAACACATCCTGTCTGCTTGATCATACAATATTTGCAAGCCTGTGTTACACTAACTGGTATCAGTTAAAGGAAAACTGGCAGGCTCAGTTAATGATTTTGCAGAAAGTTGCTATTTGCATATACAGTAAATACAAGTGCGAATATCTCAGCTGGGACACGATGAGACAAGCTATGCACTGTTGTAAGGACATTTACATGCAAATTATACCTATAGAGGTACTTGAAAACAAACTTTATTGTATCTTCATAGAATTCCTTCATTATAGAAGGAATTTTTGCAACTTATGTTGCCATAGCTACTCAAACAGGCACCTCTAGACTGGGCAAAATAGATACGGGTACACAGAGATTTAGACGTGATTTCCCACAAATCTAGTATCTCATTCCTTCATGAATCTGTATATATATATATATATATATATATACACACAGTATATATATCAAACCCCTTGTGTCTACCAGCGGTAACAGCACAATTGTCAAGACACTTTTTACATTTGCAGAATCCAGACCAATGCTCAAATACTCAAATTTGATAAAGTGGGCGTTTTATCTGCACATTCCAAACATCTACCATTGTATCAATACAACACCAAAAAAAAAAGAAAATGAAGAAGCTTTTAAAGCTCCCTTCCCTGTCCCCTCTGGTGTATCAGCTTATGAAATATTGGCCACTTTATGCACTTAATGCGCGACAGCATCTCTCAGTCTCAGCCATTTAACCATTTACACAACAACACACTGCTTCTACCGGTAGCAGATAGCGTCTGGGACGGCAAATGAATACAGTGCAATGCAGGCAGCTTTCTTCTATGCATTATCCAATCACAGATTTATCACCACAAAGCCTTGTAAATTACCCATCAAAAATACGGTGCATCATTACAATTAGGAAGATTGCTATTTTGCTCTATTCCATGGCTGAGTATAACTAGTCATTTCTGCCTTTAATAGCCCTACGGTCCTATTATGCTGGGGCTCCCGTTACTCAGCCTAGACATTAACAGCTCTGTACGTGCTAATCGCAGCTGATGTTGTAATGTATTAGGTTACATACACTGTTTGCTGTATGTCATGCTGCCTTTATTGCTATGTCTGTACAACTGGCCTTTATTTTAAAGATATGGATTATCTAAGAGAATGTTCAGTGAAGACCTCCTCTGCCTATATCTGGCCTGTTGTTTTTAGACCACTCACTTACGAACTGGCTAAGGTGGATGATGTAATTGTTCAGGAAACACCTCGATGCCTGTATGTAGCTTTCAAACAGTTGTTTAAAGAATAACTTCACTTTTCAGACCATGTTTCATGTTACACTCATATTCAGGGTGTAAAATGAAATATGGTCACATCCCCAAGTCCCCCATCCCCCCC
>NW_017306925.1:747847-765070 GCF_000935625.1 Nanorana parkeri | reverse complement strand
CCCACACACACCACACCGCAACCCCAATTTTTTTGAGTTGCGAGGTTAATCTCCCCGCAGGCTCTTGTAATTTTGTTTTATGGCTGTGATGCAGCGGGCAGAACTATGCACAGCTGCATCATCCATTCTTAGGATCTGTGAATGAAGCAGCAGAGGGATTCATAGTTCTCAATGGTACACAACTGCGCTGTCAGCGCACTTGGAGTTCATTGACACTTCTTCCCGTCCCACTGAAAGTCTGTACCTTGGTACAGATAGTGGCTGGAAGGAAGACTTTGCAGGATCCTGAGCATTACCTGCAATGCACTGATCAGGGTTGCAATGCTTTGCAGGCTCAAATGCAAAAAAATAATGACTGGGTATTTTTTTTTATTAGTATGGGTGCATTTATTCTTTTTTTTTTTTTTAAAAGGTGGACAATGCCTTTAAGTGATCCTCTACTTTAAGTTTGTTAACTCTTGTTTTATTTATTATTGTTTTACTTTATATACAATTTTAATGATGCAAATACATATTTACTACATAAGAAAAGATTTCCCAGTGCACTAAAGGTTTGCAAAAAAGACAGCACAGCAGAATCAGCCTGCTTTGTGGCAGGAGTTGTCTGATTGAAACTGCAGACTGAGCCATCTGATACAGAATGATTCATCTATCAGACCTGTTCATTCCCATGTGACCCATTCATTTATTTACTATTACTGTTGTAACTGCTGCTTTTTTTCATACGTGGTATTGTTCAGTCTATATTAAAAGTGGTTCATAAGTTGGTAAATGGTGGTGATCACTATTCAAAACACTGTTCCTGTACAATGATAAATATTGAAGGATACTGCATGCCTTTAATATCTATTTATTTTTTACCTATGCACTTGCTATTGAATTTATGTTTGTTTGTCAGACAGCAGAACACAGTGTACAACGCTATGTACTGTAAATGTAGCCACTAAATACTAAACCGAATGTAACTCACTAAGTAGCAGTGGCCACACTATGGCACTGTATATCTTTTGTAATTTATAGATCACATTATTCTTTTACATTCAGTCAACATACTTTGGCCCTGAACATTGTTGTAAGTGATCCATATACAAGTATTGTAGGTTTATCAAAGCCGATTGAGATTTAAAAGTATTTCAAATAAGTTAACTAAACCCAGGCTAATGGTTCGTATTTTTTTTACAGGGAATCTCCTAATGCCAGCAAATGTGACATCCCGAGGAGGTAACCCATGGGTATCTGTCATCATTTCCTGGTTCTTGGTTCAGGTAATAGTTTATGAATTGTCATATACAATGAAAAGTGTAAACTATGTGAAAGTCTGCATGTAGCCTTCTAATACATAAAGCACCTCATCTGTCACAAAATAACAGAACCGTTGCTTTACACCTTTTATTTAAGAAGAACTAAAGTACGCTGGGAGAGGGTGGGCTGTTGCCATAATGTGCAAGTATACACAGGATATTCATGCATTATGCATAATTACCTCTTACCTCCAACAGTAGCAGGTCTCTACTCACAGTCATTGCTCTGTCCTCCTCCGTCGCCATAGTCCCCACCACTTCATCTTGTAGGTTCCACCTCATTCTTCTTCAGTCATTGGGTGGCCATGTGTCATGTAATTACTGCACATGTGCACAGGAATTACATTATCCCCACAACCTGGTTCCATTCTCTGCATCTCATAGATACTGGGAATGAGCTGTACACTATGCAGTGTACATTGTACATAGGGAAAAAAAGGCTAGAGTGTTCCCTCCTCCAGCAATAGCAGGTTTAGACTCACAGTCACTACTCTGTCCTCTGCAGTCATCATCTTTACCACCACTTCATCTCTTAGGTTCCACCTCACTATTTTTTGGCCATTGAGCGGCCATTTGTGTTGTCATTTCTGAGCATGTGCACAGGAATCACATTGCCCTCACAACCTGATTCCATTCTCAGCATGTTATAGATGCTGGGAATGAGCTGAGCATGACTACTGCACTTCACGTGCCCCATGCAGTGTGCATAAATGATAAATGATCTTCTTTGTCTATGGGGTCTATTCACTAAGCCGCCGAGGGCAGCCGAGTGAATGACCGATCAGAAGTGAAGTGAGCCAAACACTGAAGTAATTTGTGAATAGCCCGTACAGCACCCCTTCGGTTCTACTGAACCGAAGGGGTCCTGGGGCCGAAGCTAGCCGAAGGATCGGCCGAAGCTACGGCCAGATCCTTCGGCAGCTTCGTGAATAGACCCCTATGTGTTTTAATATATGCCTTGTGTTATATTTAACAAGGCTGGATTCAACCGTAAACATATAACCCTGGTGAAAAGTGGAAACATATCTAAAGCTAAATCATTTTATTGTATTTTGTATGGAGTAGAAGAAGGGTTAGAACCCCTGTGAGGTTTTTATTCCCGTGTCCCCAATGGGAATATTCACCTGCTCTTTGTTCTGCCTTCCATTGTCACTGGGACTGGAATTTAGGGGGAATTCCAAAATTTTGAGTTATCACAAGGACAGGAGTAGAGGGCGAATAATGCAATTAGCACATTTGTTCCAGTGGCAACTGTCTTGGAAGGGATTTCCCTCACATTATAGATATATCCTCTAACCTCCTGTTATGTTTATAGGTTGGAAGGTTAAAGTAAATCTCCCCAATGGAACCCGTAAAAAATTGATGGGGATTTTCTCTATTCCTCAAAGTTTCCGAAACAAAAAAAGGTTTTGGATTTGGATATACTTGTAGTTGTGGGGGGAAAATGGATCATCCATATCTATACGGAGAATATGTTTGTGGTCAAAAAAGGTAATAATAAACAGGGCAATACTACATAACATATTTTCAATAACATATTTTCTTTAAGACAAGGTAAACGTACTATAGCAGTAAACTTCTTTTAAAGAAAAACTGTTGTCAGATTATTAATTCTTACAAAAAACTTTGCATAAGATTATATGTGCATGTAACATATATCATGCCTGTTATTTACTGTTAAACTCCCCCCCCCCCTCCCAGTTCTGAGACTGCTGCCTGGTGCCGCCATGGATATGATGTCAGCAGCCCTGCCAGACTCAAGTGATACTGTAGACTATTCCCCTTCCCACCTTTCCCAACAGCTACATAAAACATTACATAGGGAGATGGGGGGGAATGGCAGAGGAGCTGAGCCAGCACAGAGAGAGGTTAGACACTCCCAGAAGAGAAAGAGGGCTATGACATGTAAGGAGAGAGGGGGACTGTGCTAGGGATATTGACTTTGCTGGAGTAGTCACATTTTCATGCAAGTTCAAAGGCACACTGCAAGTAAAGAAAAAAAATATTGTTAATAAAATAAAACACAAGTAAGCCTTTCAATTACTTGATTTTTGTATACTTTTATCTGCAGTTAGGTTGGTGACAGGGTCTCTTTAAATATATTAGGCTTAGTCTTGCATTTTTGTTATAGTAGTGCACAAATAATACCTAACTATATTCTCACCCAGTTGTTGAAAAATATGATAAAGCCTTCAATTCTCTGAAATCAAGTCCATATCTGTCAACATAAATAGTTGCTGGGAAAGACTATGCCCTTGTCAGTTACAAAATATGATTGTGTATCTTTTAGTCACCATTATAATTAAGGATATGTACAGAATAATAAATATTATTACACAGAATGTGTTGTCTTCCCTAGCATGCATTTTATTGCATTATACATTTGGATGATATATTTTATATAAAGTGTTTACATATTATACAGCACTTTAGAGAGTACATCAGAATAATTCCCATTCACCTGTATATTATTCTGAACCAGCACAACATTGATCCTTTCTCAAGGCAGAAGGTTTCATCTATCAGGGATGAAGAACTAAGAACTGTGACTGTGCCAAAAGCAGTTCATAATGTGTACTGCACTGGCCAATGATCAATATACAGAACAGTATTATCCAACCTAAACTGATAACCACAGAATATTAATAGTAATATAGGGATGCTCAGATACAAGTTTAGATACCAGTGCAGATACTTGGCATTTTCATGAGAACTACCAGGGTTGCAGCGGTTGCAGTTGGGACCTGGCTCTGGCGCTCCACCACTGTCCTGAAATCATTAGTCTGTATTGTTTTAGAAAAAACTGTCACATGACACTAAACAAAAATGTATCAGTACTTGTATCTGTGAGTACTTGGGCAAGTATCAGTACTCGTACTTGAAAAAATGGTATTGGTGCATCTCTTTATTTATATTTATTTAAAAAAAATCATACATTAAAACAGGGATGCACAAATCCCAGGAGCTCCGTATGCTCCTTACAAATGACATCTGCCTCCTAACTTTTGAGTTTTTCTCTACTCTAGTCTTGGAGCTGGAAAAGTATCTGTACATGTCCTTTTATGGTACCTGGTATCTGAACATCCCTAAATATAACAATTATATTAACTCATTCAGGACCGCGTACGTAAATAAACAGCATCCTGAAAAAGTTATACCAGTGCGATGGCTGTTCACATACAAGTGATCTGGCAGCTATAGAGCCGCCCGATCGCTTGTACGGTGCCTGGTAATTGCACCCCCTCCTCGTCGCCCCTGACAGCTATCCTGGGCTCTACTGTCCCTCCGGACCGGCACGGCAGGCCTGTTCACCTTGAACAAAGGAAGATCAGCACACTCCCAGCGACTGATCTCCCCTCCGATCACTGAACCTGGAAGCGACATGTATTACACCACTTCTGGTTTCAGTATGTAATTTCTCCAGCTGCTGTAGCCAGAGAACAAGCTGATAACGCAGATCTGTGCTTCATCGGCTATTTTGGGGTTTCTAGGTGACATTTATTCTAATAGATCCCTGATATCTACATAAAGAGGACCTATCAAATCCTCTTTGCGTGTTAGTGGGGGAGTTGAACATTTTGTAAAATTATTTTGACATTTATTTAATTTAATATTATTTTTAAAACTGTTATTTTTATTTTTGTTACTTTACTTTAATTGCTATCACATAGGGGGGCTTACAAGCCCCCCATGTGATAGCAGATTAGTAGTGACAAGTACTCTCTAAGGTGATACTGGGGGTCCAAAAGACCCCTAGTGTCACCTTTACACTTTAAATAAGCGATTAAAGTGCAGATCGCACTTCATTAGCTTATTGCTGGACTTCAGGAGCCACTTGAAAATTTTCCTATCCAATAATTACCCAGATGATTTTGCAAGATAATTTTATGTTAACTCATTTTAGGCATATATGCTACACTATCTGAATATTTGATATCATTGCTGAGCATTAATCAGCATTGGTAATGTCATATATTGTTTGTGTTAAATATGATGCATGTATAATAGGGCTGCTTTATGGAGTCTGGTGGAATGGTATCATTGTTACATGTCATTAATAAATATTAGAGAAAACTAACACCTGGTAGCCATAGTTTGCAAAGGCTACAGGGATTGTAATTATATGCTTTTGACTTCTGGGATTGGTAGCAATATTGCCTTGTCAGACATTTGTTGGACTCTGTGTTAATTCTACTACAGTGTTGTTCCAGTTCGGCTCCTTTTTGTGTGATCCAATATTACACTTGCTTAGTACGTGCAAACAGTTTTCAATAATTGATCTTTTCAAACAAGACTGATTTATCAGTTGAGTAGTAATTATATACCTGATTAAAGCTTGGCCCTCCCCCACAGCTCTCTCCTTACTATGGGTCAGTATGCACCAAATACAGTTCTGTCTAACACCTTAGCCTCCAACAGCCTTGCATTGATTTCTCAGAGATCAGTTATGTTCAGGCAGGGTGTCCTGACAGACTGGTGGTCACACTGCCTGCCGTGGAGGAAATTGATAAGGGGGAACATTTGATGATATAAAAAATGCACACAAAAAAACTGAAATTGAAGTAAAAGGCAAAATGAAAGGGATGATCTGAAATCAGCAGCAGGCTACCACGTAGTTTTTATTGGAAAAAATGCTAATGTGTAAAAGTGTTATATTACAGTCTTGGCATGTTTTTTTCCATTTGGAATATGTATTCCAATGATTGTACATTTATTGTTATATGAGTAATATAAATAAATAAATACATCAATGCCAGCATACCTGTTCTTGCTGTATAAGAAAATAATATACTTGTTAACAAATGTATTACATTACATTGAAATAGGAGATATGGATATGAATTTCAGTAGCTAGAATATCTAAAGACACACTGTTGGGCTGCTGTATTTGGGCAGTTTTATCACAATTTCATCATCTCATCTCATCAGTTAGCACTGGAAATCGGATTTAGAGGCTGGAGATACATTGTACTGAAATAAAATAGGGCTCTATGTGTCCCCATAGCCTTGGAGATGCCTTTGCAGTACTCCATTGGAAAGTGAGGGTTCATGAGATTGGCACACCTTGTCTTTTTGATAAAGACTTCCAATGCACAGAATTCCTAATTTCTTGCTGCAACCAGGACATTTTTTTATCATTTCTCCTGATATGTATTAATTTCTGTAAAACATACACACATACTAAAATATTAAGGCATAAGTAATGGGTGTTTTCTTAGTTTAAATTTTTACTGTAGGAAGTAAAGTAAGTTGGTTGGTTGGGGGATAAAAGGGGCATAAAAATTAGACTAGAAGCGAGGTTGGCAGGAGCCATACAAAAGAGCCATACAAAAGTTGCTACACTGAGGGAAGACAGTATGCCTTTCATACAGTATCTGCCCAGTATGAGGAGTCAGAATGTAGATAGATGGATGATGTGTGTGTGGCTTCCCAAGATGAGCTCTGAGACCAGTGGGTGAAAGTTAATGTGTGTCTGCAGAGGATGGGACTGTATTACAGATGGTCCCACTCAGAGAACCCATGTAGTTCTACAGGACCCAGCCTGGCGGCACTGGCAAACTGCAGCTTGGAATCTCCTGATGATGTAAAAAATGGTTTAGGCTTAAAAGATGTAGTGATGTTGTTATGTTTCCCCCTTCAATTTATGTATGGCCCTCTGAGCTTATTGTGAAAGTTTTCAACTGTGCAGGAATGGGGCCTTACACATAAACATTTTAAACAATGTAATGTATGTATATCCTGAAAATCAGTCTATATAGAACTGTAATATTATAAAGTGTGATAATTTCTGAACTTAATTTGTTCTAGTTGGCAAGAGTGTCCTTGAGAATTTCAACAGTTTTCATCTCTGTGGACCAAGCTAAAAATGTGTACTTTATCTTAGGAAAGAAATTTTGTTTGCTACACTGTCATTGGCAGCCAGTGCAGTGATAATGGTACACCTTTTCTTCATTGATTAGTCATTATAATACAGTTAATCTTGTAGCTCTGCCACTATTGAACCAAAAGCTGTAATTTGCTCTGAAGAAAATGTGATTAAAGAAACCTGTTGTTTTTACATAGTGCCCATTGCATAAAAAAAAACGTAAGTTAAAAACATGGCTTGTAGAGAACATAGCATAATTAGCTATTTAGAGCATAAACAGTTTCTTAGATTTTAGGCTTAAGACCTCATTCACACCGAGCTATAGGCTTTTCAGTGCTGATTTGAGCTGATCGACTTTGAGCGAGATTGAGCTACATTGAGCTACAGTGCACATTATGTAGCGCTTCTTTTGGCAGTCTATCAAACAGTCTATTGGGGCCAAATAGCTCAAAATTAGCTGAAAAATAGCTCATGTTTGAACAACAAGCTTCACCTACAAGCTACAGGTGACATTGAGCTGCAAGATGTGAACATCTCTATTGAAATGCATTGGAAGAGCTACATTGAGCATCATTATTTGAGTGCTTTTTTTTAGCAGAAATCGCGCTACAAAACGCTCAGTGTGAATGGGGTCTAAGATGTCAGTCTGATCAGAGAGAAAGACGTAGAGGTTGATTTACTACAGGGAAATAGGCTGTTCAATGGAATTTTTCCTTAGGCCTCATTCACGCAGCGTAGAGTGGGCCCGTACAGATCTGTGCGGCGTGCACGGCCGTATCGGGCCGTTCCCAGGAAGGACAGGTGCTGCGTGTGATTATACGCAGCGGCCTGTTCTTCCCTATGGGAGGACGCAGCCATATACTGTTGTACTGTCATCTGATCTGCACATCCGTGCGGGTGTCTGTACTCGGACGCAAACAGGATGGATCCTGTCTGCGTTAGAGCATGGACACCCGCACGGATGTGCAGCTCGGGTAAGCGTACGACAGCACCTGCCGCAGGGTCCTACCGCCTCGCCCAGCCTCCTGATCTGTGACAGGAGCCTGAGCGGTGTGCGGAGGAGAGATGACGGCCACTCACAGCGCTCTCCTCCCGCAGATCTCGGCCCTCCTGTGACATTTTCTCTCCTCCCCGCTGAAACACAGAGCCGCACCCAGTGGGGAGGGGAGAAATCACAGATGCACCGCATTTTGCCAAAAGTGCCATTTTCGGTCGATATGTTTCGGCGGCCGATATAACGGTGCATCCCTAATTATTATTTATAGTAATAACACAAGAAATTGATGATTCAGTGAGTATCTTATTTCCTTGGGGGATTTCCCTTGTTGGAAACAATTGGGCCATTCTTTATGAGTTTTTTTTTGCCTTCCCCACGATCAACAGTGCATATAAAGTTCTGTATATGGAGGTTTTCAGTTTATTTCAGTAACTGTGGCACTAACAGCAGCGAGCCATAACTACCCTTCTGTTTCCCCCTCTCTATTGGCTAAATAATTGTTTTCATGCTCAGTGACAATCCAGATGTCTAATGGCAGTTCGAATGCATATGCACATCTGACCACCATCGTAAATCTATGGAGACCTTAAGTCCATCTTAAAATATGTCAGCGTACTAGAAACTGATTTTTCTTTTTATTGGGTGTATTCTGGCATAGTGCAGAAAGCAACAATGCTTTATATCATTTCATGGAGTATACTGTTTTGATATAAGCAACTGGCATGAACTGTACTAACCTTGTGGCCACCCACTGATGAATTATTATGTTTAGGTAGACCTTGTCCCTCTCTAAAACATAGCGTATCATAAAATGTCAAAATGATGATAACTGGCTTCTTCTGTATTATGCATTGCAGCAAACAGATGTCCAGTTTAAGGTGCAAGTACAAGCAGTACTGACTGCACAATACTGACACGTTCTTTGTGTTAATGCACAGACCCCAAAGCATAGATTCAGTACATATTATGCTGTGCACCTGTTTTTCACTCACTTAACTGTTTACAGAAAATGTTTGTACAGCTATAAAAATGATAGATGTGCTTTACAAGAGAACAGTAAAATAAAAAGCAATTGGAAAATAAACCAACAGCATGTTACTGTGTGCAATGTCTCTTCAGAACTGTAGCTCTGGGCCTTGTATTGGATGTATGTGTACAGGGCGTAGGTAGCCTCTTGGCATTCCCTCACTCCAATTGTTCCTATATATAGAACCAATAATTAGTATGTTTATTGGAGCTAGAACCATCTAATTGTCAGAATCACAATCACAAATGGATGATGGCATTTGTATATAGTGTACAAATTGTCTTTTGCCATTATGTGAAATATGAGATAGCTGAAAATGGATTAATCAGTTTGCTCTCTCCGTGTAGAAGTGGCTATGTATATGACTACACACCTGTTTCTCAAAAGGTCCATGATTTACCAAAAAAGCTTGTACAGCCATAAAAATAACAGATGCACCTTACAAGAGGCATAAAAGAACAGTAAAGGGAACACCAATTGAAAAATAAACAATCAGGATGTTTTTCAGTGTCATGCCTTTCCAGCTCTGCAGAGTTAATCTGACAGCAGAGATTGCGCTTTCACCTGTAATATGATCAGACTCAGACTATTCTTATTTTGCAAAATCAGGTTAACCGCCCACTAAATGAATCATGGCATACTGCCAGGGGGTCAAAAAGACACCCTAAACATAATTTAACTGATGGAGACTTTGCTGCTAGTAAAATCATGTGTATAGTCCAGTATGGTGCAGTTACATGCATGTTGGTTGACTGTCTTATCTGTTTTCAGATGGGTGTCTCTATTTGTGTGGCGTTGGGGTGTTGTAGTATTGTATTGTATAAGTATTATAACTTGCTTTAGGGACTGATTTATACATATAGTTGCAATCCTAAAATTGCTATGTTGGCCATACACTGATAAATGATTATTTTTTCAGCGTAAAGATGATCCAATGTGTTCCTTCTGACTCAACTAACCACTGCTTTTGAAAAAAGATAATGCTTGAATAACATACATTTTCCTGCACACAGGAAACTTTCTGCAACAAGTGTTGTAGTGAAACATTTTTGAGTATTTATTATTCACATACTACTTACTTATCTCAAGTTGTCATCATAGATATAGGCAAAGAAATTGCAAATGTGCATCTAGCATTAATCAGTGACTCTAGCAGAACTCTTGGCAAAAATAATTATATTAGAATATCAACTTTATAACCACATGTTCTACTTTACTTTTATAGTGGCAAGCAGCTTTCGTGTCTGTAGCTCAGTCCCTCATGGTACACACATATCTGATGGGTGACCAAATTTGCAGCTGAATTTCTGTTTCTTCAGTTGGCCCTCCTACCCCACTGCTGATTGGCCACTGAACAGTATTGCACCGATGATGTCATCCCCATGCTATACATTCCTGTGAGCAACCTTCCGGTGTTAGATTGACAGCACTGCCCAAGATATTAGAGCTTGATTGGCATACATTGCTTGCCCTACTTCTCTCAGTCTGTATTTCAGTGTCCTGGGAAATACAGAAGCTAATTTAAAGACAGATTTACAGTAGTTGCTATGGCAGTATTTCAAATTATACAAGAATTATTTCAAGTCTAGACCTAGGAACTTGTACAACCAGAATCTCTGAGAGACCTAAGAAAACATGTCATACTTCTTAAGTTTAGAACATGGCAAAGAGGGACATTCTGGTGCATGCTACAGCAAAAAAATGGGTGCGACTACATTGTGTGGAATATTGGGTTTAGCTTAAAGGGGCAAAGTAAATTAAAGTCTAAGATTATTCACTGCATATACTGCATACACTGTCACAGTCCTTGTATCGACAAGGCAGAGTCTTACAGACATACATAAACCAACGGGACCAAGGATAATTTTTTTAGAAATGAGCCTCTTCCATTACATATACTTTTCAATACACAGAATGTAGACAGATAGCAAACATTTGTCTGAGCCTATCTTCATGAAGAAATTGATTAAAATAATTGGAAAGACTAAATAGTAACCAGAGCTTTTGAGTAAATACCCTGGTCGAGACTATATAATGTACAGCACAACGTATGTAGTGCAGTTAAGAGAACAATCTAGTGTTGGTGGCTAGTGGGAGAAAAAAAAGCCCATATCAGTATTCATAAACACCCCCCAGCATTTTGTTAGTGTCATTTAAAAAAACCCTGTTCTGCCTCCCCAGTCTAAGCATTGAAAGTGTGATCTTTGTAAATTACAGTTGAGATGGCAGTATTCTCAGTGGTGTTGGCAGACAGTGACTCAATCCATATGACACCTTGAAGGTCGTTCAGAAGTTTAATCCAAACTGCAGATATTTACAACAGCAAACATAGGATAGGTCAAAAGATCATAATAAGATCCACGCAGCAATGGACATGTGGCTGAGATGCAGACTGGAGCATAATGAAATAGGGTGGAGCTATCTACAAAGAGGGATACCTGAACTATGGAGAGGGGTGGAGACAAATACCAGAGACAGATAAAGCAAATATTTAAAGACATATCACAAAGCATGTACCATGACAGGTTTCAATGGGATTAGTCACTTGTGTCAGTGACTTGTAATTACCTGTAAAACACAGAGTCTCTGTCCCTCGCTAGCTCCTGATGTCAGCACAGGATGGAGTGCAATTAAAGTACTGTTGGGCAGGAGATCACTTCACCTGACAGTACTTGCATAGAACGGGTGCCAGGTGTTGGAATGAAATTTCCAGCACCTGACACTGGGACAAGTCCTGAACCCAAAGGAATTCCAGGACAGTCCTGTGAGATCCAGAACAGTTGGGAGGTACTGTATGCATTAATGCGGACTTTTACACTCAAAAATCAAATTCTACCAATGCATCCCTCTATTCAAATACTTACACTTGCAGAGCATTCTCTTCCTGCTTTGAAAAGGCAAAATGAGTTCAGTTTGCCTTGTCATCAGCATAGCATTGCTGGGAAATCTCATCTGTAATCTCACAAGATCTTAGGAAAAGGCATTTTCCTCACCTGATATGATGTGCATGGTCACATGTCCTAGTCACATGTGCCAGAAATCCAGGAAGTAAAAGGGGAGCTAGTAATCTGCCCTTAGCAAACATGGCCACTGTGAGAAGACTGGGCAAGAAAAGAAAAATAAGGTATGCAAAGAATACAAAGCCGGCAATTATCTAGAAGTATGTGTTTGTAGATTGGTATTACTAAACATTTCTAAAGGTGTGTTTGTTGTTATTTTAAAGGGGTTATGGGTTAAGGTCTGCTTTAAGTAGTTAACGTGACCAGCATCTATATGAAGTGTACTATCAGTTTTATCTGGACTGACCCTTTACTACCCAATAAGCCTCTGACATTTGATAATTGAGAGGCAGGACGTATTATAACAAGGGACCTAACTTAATATTACCTTTAGGAGAATCCAAAGATGTGTGTATAGTTCAGGCCTAGGATCCATGATATATAAGGATTGATTTGATGACTAAAATAGGTATGTGGAGGTACCTTGAGCTACATGCATTCAACATTGTTGTTTCTTCTACACTTTTCAGGCCAGGTCAGCAACACTTTCAGGAAAGGTTGTACTTAGAAATAACAAAATTTGGGCATATTTAAAATTGACCTTTACTAGACTGTTACAATACAGCAATGATAACTGTCTTGCAGAGCACATCATTAAAATGAAGGGGTGAATACCTTTCTAAAATCTGATAATTCCCTTTACAAGAGAAATCATGTGACCAAAAGCTTAGGCATTTGCACATTTGGCTGCAATGAAGAGAGAAAGGATATCAGCCCTTCTATTACTCTTTATTTTTCCACCCAAATTAATTTAAGATAGCTTTTTATTATTGTTTGTATATAGGTCCATTTTAAAAGATAAGTGCCTACAGAAACCAACAGGGTCCTGCCACATCTCTTATGTACAGGTTATCTCATGTCTCTACCCTTATATATGACTCCCAGTGGTAAGAGGTAATTGACCATTTAGAAGTACCTTGTCTCGGTTATCCTCGTGCACCTGAACTGTTATTTATTCCTGATTTTCATGTAAAGCTGCCACACTCAATGTGATGGAGTGTTAAACATATTATCCATCAAGGGCAAACTGATGCAGGGAAGCAAGAGGTGAGGGGGGCTGAGAGAAGATGGAAGAGAGGCAGATAATGAACACTGAGGATGGAGTGCTTTAAACACATTAACCCTTTGTTTGGCTGTTTATTTGCCACTCAGATAAGCAGTATTAGGGAACTATGCTAAAGCAAAAATAGGAGATAAACCAATGAGGGCCTGAAAAGTGAAGTACAGTGATGAGACCTGTTAAAAAGGATTTGAAATGTAACCCTTTGTTTGGCTGTTTATTTGCCACACAGATAAGCAGTATTAGAGAACTATGCTAAAGCAAAAACAGGAGATAAACCAACGAGGGCCTGAAAGTGAAGTACAGTGATGGGACCTGTTAAAAAAGATTTGAAATTTTGGCCAATGAATAAAACTAAACAACTTCTACACTAATTTTTTGCATATTATAATCCAACAAAAATTAAATTTGTAACTCTTTGATTGCTTTTTTGACACCCAAATAAGCAGTATTAGAGAACTATGCTATAGCAAAAACAGAAGACATGATAATAATCCAATGAGAGCAATACCATTGCAATACAGAGATGGGACCTGTTAAAAAAAAGATTAAAAATGTTGGCCATTGAATAGAATTAGACAAGTTCTCCAGTCATCTTTGCACAATATAATCCAACATAAATAGTTTACTAGCAAAAAGTTCTACTGATCATTTTTGCCACTCTTAACTTGGAAAATGTGGTGTTTTTTATTCAGAGGGATGATAGAGAAGGAATCTTCCTTAAGGTGTTATAGCTGTTAACTGGGGGTAAAGTTGACTTTCCTATCATACTGTCTAGAGAAAAACCTAGGTTTGAAGTAGTACCAACCTTCAAAAGTATAGCATAGAGACACAGTTTTCCCATTTCTTTTTGTCTGTCCCTGGGAAACAAGCCTTTCCAGAGGTGTCCTGGCCACCCACTGCAGTGCAGGGGTGTCACTAGCACTGGGCACTCAAGCCATGTACCCTGCATCTCTTAAGGATTCTCCGGATGTTGTGACTTCCTTTTTTTCAATTTTTCCCAAGTTGCGATGTTGCAGTGCAATCTGTATTGCAGTCACTGGATCAGACCTCAGACACAGCGGTTATACAGAGCCCAGAAAGGCTCCCCTAATCTCCTCCTTGGCTCTGATGACACAGCTGAGGGGGGGGGGGGACTCACTGTGCCCTGCCACTGTATTTAAGGTCTGGTAAGTGGGGTCAGGGGGTCTGTGGTCTGTACTAGGTGGAGAGATGTCTGTACAGTGGGGGGAGGCAGCCTGTATTGGGGGAAAAGGTACATACAGGGAGAATATTGGGGAGGGCATGCTCCTGATGCCTGCACTCCTAAACACCTTTCCTCTTTGTGTTATGTACTCCTGATCTCTGTTTATTATGCACTCATGACCCCTGCACTCTACGCCACGCATTTCTGACACCTGTGTTCTGCATTACACCTTCCTGATCTTTGTGGTCTGTGCGTTACGAATCACAACTGAGTAGACTCAGGTTCTGTTTAAACATAGCCTTTAAGCTCGTTTTACTGTTTCCACAATTTAGACACACCCACAATTCTCAGTGGCATGCTCGCTAGAAGGTTAATTTTGCAGCTGGTTTTATCTTTTAATTAGCTGTTTAGTCTTTTTTTTGCTGGAATTGTGTTTTAAGTGTTAGGGTTAGTTAGACTCAGTTTACTAAGGTAGATAAGTGAGAAGTGATGTATGTTTGAAAAGCTTTGTAAAATATTGCTACGATGGATTAAAGTGGATAGGCTTTCTGGCATTACCACAGCTGCAATGTTTTCTAGATAGCATTAACAGTCCACTGACGGAGGTAACTTTTCCCCTGGAATTGCTCTTTAAACTGGAAAAGCCCTTTAAGAAAATGTGCCATCAATAACACCTATAATCTGTTTAAGTGCAGAGTTTTGTGCTTGGTCTATACAACAGCGAGTTGTTTAACTGCAGTAATTACGGTATCTTCTTCTGTCAGGTGCATAATGAACATATTGCTCTTTATCAAGGTACTCACCTTGCATTCCTTGAGAAAGAAATTCTATTTCTCCACAAATCCCAGTGCACTGGAACTGATTTTATGAACAAATAAGATTGAGAGCTAAAGTAGAGCTGCCTTTATTCTGATGGATGGTGTCTTCTCTCCATGCTCCGTTATTCAGTTAAAGAGTCATCACCATACAGCATGATGCTCCCAGACTGAGGGCCAGAAGTCAGCAGGCGATGGGTTATGGCCATGAACCTTACAGATAAATCACCAGTGTCGGCTTCACTTAAATAAGTCAATTCCCCCCAAACAGAAAGTGGCACTGCTATCTTTTTTCATTAATTTGTTTATTTTTCTGGGCATTTTTCTCCACTGCTTATCCAGACCCTTGAAAATGGAAGTGTACAGCAAATGCTAGCCATTAACCCATTTATGCCTGTCTAGGAACAACACAGCCACATGCACTGCAGTGTGTGCAAACCTGCAGCATCTGTGTTGCTAAACAGTGTATATAATTTTATGTGTCAGTTAGATGTTCAATTACTATGTAAAATCTTAAAGTATGGTGATGTTTAAATGTATTTTGGTAAACTTGTAGCAGGTGTCCTTTTTTACACTTGTGGAAAGATATTTTCTAAATTTGATAGATCGAATGCAGCCTTTGGAAATTCCTAGCTGCAAAAAGGACAATCAGATAATGACAGCCTGTTTGAACAATAAGACTGCATTTAAGAGGGGCTTCACCTCACTCTATATTTTAATTTAATTTTACTTCTACCTTTTACGTGGGGTATTCTTAATTTATATACTCATGTGCCCAGCAAATCCAGCTTTAGTCTACTGTGATCCGCTTCTCAGGTGCTGCACACCAAGTCCCGCTCCACTGCCATTTCTTCTGTCATTGCAAGCAAGCTGTGTCTTCTGGGTTCTTGCAGCTGGCCCACCGATAATATATGAATTTTGGCTACTTGGGTTGTGATGCAAAATAAAAGGCTACATTGCACATCTCCTCTCCAGTGTTGTTCATCCAACCACCTTCCTGTGAGCCTAGGCTATCATATACATGCCCCATGTGGGGGAGAGGGGGGGGGTGGGGGCGCCTCACAGTACTCCTGGACAGCACGGTGCTTACACATTATTACATGACCACCGGTTTGTCCAGGAGGAATGACTACCCACAGCCACCATTGGAAAGGATGATTGACTCATTACATCAGTGGACCAGTCAGAAGACTGCAGGGAAAAAGGTAAGTATAATTGGATTTTTGTAAAAAAAAAAAGTGGCAGTGAAAAGAGGAGTTAAGCCGATTTACAATATTAGGTCTAGTAACACCCAGTGGCGTAACGAGGAAACCGGCATTTATTTACAAAGTATTTGTTTGCAATTGTTAATTGTGACCGTTAATAATATGCCGTCCATTTCAGATTTACATTGTACGGAAATACTTGTCGTAGATACTGCAATATACCTCCTTGTTTTCATTGCTTATTGATCACTTTTGTATTGAAAAATTTTCAATAAAAAACGTATTCGATAAAAAAATAATAATATGCCGTCCATGGCAGTAAATGACGGATGGAATATTATTAACGGTCACAATTAACAATTTAAACTAAATACTTTGTCAATAAATCCCTGTTCCCTCAATAATACTGGTCTGTGCGCAAGCGCAGATGCTGAGGTCGGCAAATTCGACTACGTCAGCGTTCTCGACAGAACACGTTATCTGCGTTTAGTATCAGGGCATTCTCACGAGTATGAGTACTCGAGTACTCGTGAAAATTCCCAGTATTGGCACTGGTGCATCCCTACTTAAAAATATGATGTATGGCTGGGACTTGTAGTCCCGCATGATGATTATACAGCAATGCAGAATACCACCAGCTATGCAGGACTACAAGTCCCAGCAAGACATTATAATAAAAGTCAGCTATGCAGAATACCACCAGCACC
>NW_017306925.1:733856-747432 GCF_000935625.1 Nanorana parkeri | reverse complement strand
AACCCAAATCAAACCGCCCCCCACCCTCCCACTTCCCTCTCCTGCAGGACCTTCTTCCTCGTCTCGGCGGCCAGGGGGCGGGGCTAAGAGGAGAGGGTCCTCGCACGGCAGAATGTGCTGCCTGGCGGTGCCTGCAGCACATTCTGCGCGACTACTGGTTGTCAGCTTCTCCATCCCCGCCGCACAGCCGCCCGTAAATGCTGCGGGTGGCAGAGCAGCAGGGAAGGAGCGGCACGATCTCGGGGGGGGGCCCTCTTCTTCCTCTCTGCCCCCCCCCCCAGCAGGCGGAACGCCAGGGCCCGGTCGCAATTGCTACCGCTGCGACCCTGGTAGTTCCTCCAGTGGTCACACCCTTTTACAGAAAATGTTGTGTTTACAAAGATGGTATTTAGTACTAAATGATCAGCATATTAAAAGTCCTTGAAGACTCTGGATCCTTTGTAAATAATGTTCTATTATTGTATAGCTGATATAGACCATTGCCTAGGATGGCAAAGTTTCTACGGGCAGCATCCAGTCACCCACAAATGTTAGTCCAGCTGGGTCCCATTTTGGGGGTTTCTAAACAGCCTGTTTGATTTTTTTGGGTGAAATAGTGTTCTGTGTACTTACAGTTTACCTACTCCGTGTCAGTTAGAATTAAATTTTAAATTAGGGTAGCTCCATAGGCTGCCCTACTCCACTAGTTGACAATTCTAACGGGGTTATTCACGAAAGAGTGAAGATTCTAGAAAAGGTAGGATAAGTGAATAATCTAGGACAACATAACTAAAGTGGAAAGTGTTCTGAATTGTTGAATTTTTCCAAATCAGCTATTTTGGCCTAGATTGTTTACTTCTCCTGCCTTCTCCAAACTCTTTACCCTTTTGTGAATAACCCCATGAGTGTACTGGCGCAGTGGTTCCTTTCAATCTTCCTGTCCTTCGCCTCAGTGTCTTTTGTGTGCTTATGATGACTGATCTTGTTAGTGCTAAGGTTAGCCAGTCAGGTTGGGGTAGGAAGGTGGTGCCACAAGAAACTGTGTCTAGTGGTGGAGGAAGTAGAATCCAATCCTGTATAAACCCATAGCAGAAGAAACTCTTCATACTTACAAAACTGCTAGAGATGTAAAACCAGACAGCTAGACATAATGCTTCCTCTTTATCTTTTAAAATATAACAAGATTAATCTAGATCTTTGTAATCTTTGTAAGCGTAAGTTACAGTCCAACTCATACAAAACTTTGCTGCCATTGAGCTTTAATTAGCCCAAAAGTTGTCATCCCAGAACATTGGATTACAACTGTGTACTGTCCTCACCATTAAATCACAAGGGCTTATTGCCATGTATAACATAATGACTTTTACTGTAGCACATAGATTTTATACCTCAATATGCCATTATTCACAACCTAGACATTGATCTATTGTGTGCAACCACCTTTCCCAAATTTTATTTAAGCATTCCAGAGGACTGCCACCATGTTTTTAAAATCTTGGATATACTTATAGCTTGACTGCCGGTTCAGGTGCTCAGGGAAAATTGTAGTATAATTAATATGTGCTCTTCCGATACAATAATAGATTTTGAAATGCCTTGCTGCATTGACAGTATTCTCTAATTTGTTTCCTGTTTTCTTACAGCTGGTGCTCTTTGCAGGAAAACTAAATACCATTGCTGCAATTGTGACCATTTTTTTCCTGCTGGTATATGCTGCAGTAGGACTTGCCTGTGTGGCACTAGAATGGGCATCCGCACCAAATTTCAGGTAATGAGAAAAGTATTTTCTTTTTAGGAAAGCCATGTTAGCTTGTGGTCCAGGTGCAGCATTTCCGCCAGTTTGTAAAGAAACATTGCCTGTTTGGTGAGCCTGGGGTTTAATAAATGTTGATATGAGTTAACGTGCTGCACTATAGAGGGAGTGATTTACTAAAAAAAGTATATTTTTCAATTAGCCTTATCTACCTACTTGTTCAAGGTCAGTGACTTAAAGTACTTGGTCAGCATGACACTCGGGCAACTAGCATTTTCAGAATACAAACTTGATAATGGCAGCCTCCATGTGTTCCTTATGACATTATTGACTGGCTTTAAAGCTTGAGTCTCTGATCCACAGCGAGCATGCAGCCAGCTAAATGTCAATATAGTCTAATTGCATATGATTGACTTACCAAGCTATGAAGGAAGAATGGGGATGAGGATCAGAGCTTGCACCTTCAAGAATAGGTCAGCAATGGTTGTTTCCATGTGTAGCCCTGTTTGGGCAGGAAGGGGGGGGGGGGTGAAGGTCAAGTGAGATGACCCTCTCCAATCAGCTACCACTGCCCACCTATAGGTAACTAGAAGATCCTGAGCCTGGGAGCATGGGACTTGAATATATCCAGAACAACTGCCTCCACCTAGCTGGGTCTTGTGTATTACAAGTGTGGCACCCAGATGAGAATAACTTTGTCCCTAGTCATGTTCTTCTCAAGATACAACTCTGATCATTAGATGTTAAGAGTGATGAGTGTCAGTTACTTTGAATAAATAATTTAATTGAACATGCATGTAGAATAAGGAAGGAGGATAAAAACACACCTTTAGTCTTCTGCATTGTCTTCTGTCTTTCTAGATCCCTCTTTCTCTTAATGCTTTACTGGCTGGACACATATCTTGTAAATTGTCTCGTTGTAACTGAGGTTCTAGTGTATGCTCAGTCTTTCCATCAAGGCTGGACAGCAATGGGAAAGTTCCTTTGTTACTTCCCCAGCCTCAGTCAGTCACTCACCATCTCTGGGGGGGACAACTGCAATTGTGCATCCTCAAGGTCTGTAGCACTCCAAAGCAGCCAGTAACTTAGGGACACCTCCCAGGAGGGGAGATCTGCACAGGGTCCTAGGCCCCTCAGGCCTGGGACCTAAATTGGTGGATCACAGATGCATCCTCTCAGACCCTGGAGAACAGATGCCAGGAAGTGCCTCATATATTTAAAAGCTCTCCCATCATGCACAGCAGGTTCCCCAAGCCTGCTGATTGGCCAGGTATTAAACATCCTTAATGTGGAGTTTTAACTCTAGCAAACCCTGCTGGAGAACACTCAACACAGCAGGTGACTAAGAATTATCACTGCACACTTAGGGAGTATTCATGGCATCCGAATGAATAACCGAGCCGAAGTGAAGTGAGCCGATAGCTGTTTGGCTATTCACTTCTGGCTTGTAGGGCCGATTTTAGCCGTACATCGGCTAAAATCATCTCTACATTGGCTGCCTTCGGTCAGCCGAACATGCTCTGCATGTTCGGGGGAGCCGAAGTGCAGAAGGAGTTCAACTCAGCTGATCCAACATCTGGCTGAGCCGAAGCTCCGGCAGCTCACTCGCTGCTGTTTGCCCCATTCTCATAGGGGTGGAACGGCAGTAAGTGAATAGCCGAATGCATTCTACTTGGCTATTCTGCTTGGTACCTCCCAGGTAGCAAGCAGAATAGAAACAAAGTTAAATGAAAAAAAATGTTGAAAAATTATTTTTAAAATGTAAACAAAATAGGAAAATTAAAAAATATATATTTTAAAGAAAAGAGAAAAACATTTAAAAATGAAATAAAAAATAATAATAAAAAAAGATGCACGCCGACCCAACTGCATGCCATAAACTCCCGCCAGCTCCGTCCAGTTGTTATTGTTTTATGACACATCAGCGTCCCTAGGTCATTTGGAGACGCTGATCTGTAATTACAACTGGGCGGAGGGAGCTGTGAGATCTGGCTAGCTGTCATTTGCATGGAGATCGGTCAGCTTCGGCCGACCTTTCTACGCGCTTCGCCCGAAGCATATGATTTCGGCTTGGCTGAACCGCTCAGCTTCCTTCGGCTGCTGTACGGGCTATAGTGAAAAGCCCTTACGGCAGCACTTTAGTTCCACTGAACCGAATTTCTCCGGCGACCGAAGTGAGCCGAAGGATCAGACGAAGCTATGGCTGTATGCTTTGGCTCATTCGTGAATAACCCTCTTAGAGAACACAAGCCAGCACACAGCTAAACTGACTAATCTTACACTGACAGATCAAAAAACATAGGAGGATAATTTGTAATACTACATCCTTACACATATTTATGTCCTGACAGGTTTCTTTAAAATCCTTATCACCTAATATCTGCAGTATCAACAGGTTTGGACAATAAGGCAGATATCTCTAGGGTTGCAATGACCTACGAACTTTTGAATGAGCACTTAAATCAAAAGAAGAGAACCTTCATTCACTGTGAGCACCCAATCACATGCAAAGTATTTAAACAAAATGAATTTTCCCTGCACAGGATTTGAATTGAAGTACATAATGTACATACAGCTTTACTGAGCTAAGTAAAAAATACACTCCTTTAGTAAATCAACCCTGTAGTGTGTTGCTTTTGTTTACTTGGCGGTATACCACATATTAGGAAAGTGCCAGTTTTTAAATGAAAGCTCTTTAGTGCATTTTTAGTCATTTTGATGTGATTTTCATTTTTTTACTTGCCATTCCATATTATGATTGTTATATTGTTTTAGGCTTTTTTCTTTTTTTACACCTTTAATACTACCAGCAACATACTATTTGTCCTGGGGTGACTATGATCACGCACCGTATGGTATTTATGGAGCAGCAGTGTTGTCACCCTAAAACAAGACTACAGAACAACTTCCCCTCTTCTCCACTGAATAGGGAAAAGGTTTTTTGTAGTCTACATACTGTAGATAGCTGGGACCAATATCAATAATAATAGTGTAGCACAAACAGGGAGCACAGAAAGTTTTAAGCTCACAGGATTGCTGGCAGGACCCACAGGTAAACTTTAGTATTTATTGAACAGAAAACCCTTTCAAACCAAACCAAAATGGAACACAAAAGAGAAATAGTTAGGGTTTACATACACTTTAAAGAGATATTTGTAAATGCTCCCTGTCGTAGTCATTTGTATATAAGGGAATTTGATTACTATTCCTGCTTAAATTATAACTTTAATGCGGACATGATTGTCCAGACAGGATGGGAACCACGGCTTCCTCCATAACTAATGCCATACCCCATACCATAACATAAGCTCTGTATTGACTTCATATTAATATTGAAATGCAGTAATCAAAAGCAAATAAGGACAAATAGACACACTTAAAAAAAACAGGCACACTATCGTTTTCAGGATAATACATGGTGCAAATCAGAAGAGCAGTGAGTACACAGGGGACTTTTTTTTCTGGTTAGATGAGAGTTCTGGTTAGTTAAATACCGGATAACAGAGAGTTTACTGTGTATATGTAGATAGATTATGAGTATGTTGCACATGGCTCCACTCTATGCATAAAGTTATCTTTTTAAAAAGGGTCCATTAAAAATTATGCTATTATAGTGCTATTCTTTATATTTAACCCATGGGTAACTTCGGGGTAGATATTAATCCCCAAAGCCTTAGTGAAGACCCACGATATTTTTCTCCTTTGTGTTATTGGGAGGTGGAGCTTGAACGGAACCCAGAAATTAAGTCACCATGCCATAACCAGTCGCATCATGTACCTTCCCCCTGTAAGCTGTAACCTACCTTCCAGCAGCCAAGAAACCATTGAAAAAGCATTCACTGCACACTTATCCAATTTTTACTTTTAAAAAAAAAAGAGGACATTTTCTTTATTTAGTAATGAAATGATCTGAAAACCAAAAAAACTGAAAAATTTGATCATAAAAGATATGGTGCTCATAGTCCAGTTTAATTAGTGTCATGTATTTAAAGCAGGGATATTGATCTCTGATGCCACAACATACTCCAAGATTGCGGAGATGCAGCACCAGAGAGATAGGATTTGTGCTTTATAAATACTGCGGTATGAGAAGTGACAGCTTACTGGATGACACTTCACATTTCATTAGGTGCAGTAAGGAAAAGATGTCATGCTCATAATTACAGAGATTATAAATAGCGTGCAATGTGAAGAATCCTCCAAACAGCAGCAAAACAGTGCTAAAAGAACAAAATACGGTATATCACCCTTAAATGATAATATAATTGATAATATAATATAGGTAATAATATTAAATTCAAGCTGAACATGTGATGTGATAATTAGGGATGCACCGATACTGATACCAGTATTGGTGCTGATACTGGGCATTTTCACTAGTACTCGTGAAAGTGACCCGAAACTAAACTCTGATACTGACGCGTAAAATTTTTAAAATTATGTGGCTGCCTGAGGTCATGGGCTTGCTGGGGACCTCGGCAGCCTTCCTGTGAACCACAGAACCTGTTTACAGCGCTGACTGCACATCTCCTCTTCCTTCCTGGGGAATGCCGCCGCCTGCGAGACCCTCCGGAACCCATGGTGAGACCCTGCACATCCTTCCTGCGACACTGTACAACCTTCCTGAGATCCTCCACAGCCCTCCCGAGGCCCTGGAGACATCAGGATGCCACCCTGGAGCAGCACAGCTTCATATTATTGTGCATTGCTGTATAATGTATTGCTGGGATTTGTAGGCCTCTATAGCTGGTGGTATTCTGCATTGCTATATAATGTATTGCTGGGATTGGTTGCGGCTACGGGCAGGCCCTGGTGCTCCACCACTGTCCTAAAATCATTAGTCTGTATTGTTTTAGAAAAACTGTCAACACTAAAAAAAAATGTATCGCTAATTGGTATTGCCGAGTACTTTAGGAAAAGCATTGGTACTCCCGGTCTTGAAAAAATGGCATCGGTGCAACCCTTGAGATAATATTCAATTCAAGCTGAACATATGTATATATATATAAAAATATATACTGTACATATAATAATACTAAAATAGAAAGTTTTTTTCAAAGCATTCAGTAGCTCCAAAGATACACACAGCTGCATTGATATTCAGACCTTGACTTTTCCTTTTGATGTTAGAGACTAGAGCTTGGGCATAGTGTATAAGTGACCCATTACATGGCTACTTATACATAATCTCAAGGTTATATACTTACCTTTCCAGGGCCTGCTGCTTTGATTCTCGCCAGCCGCTGCAGGTATTCCATACTTCAAATACCTGCTGTGGCATGTGAGCAGCAAAGAAGGGGCATTTATACACATTGGCGGCTCTGAGGTAAGAGTGTAGAGTGTGTTCTATTACAGTCTGGCCTTCCCCCACCTCCCAAACCAACATTATTAGTCAATTAGTTCATTGAATTAATGTACCGATAGGGGATCTTGGGGGTGTGGGGGGGGGGGATGTCAGACAAATATACGTTTTAATGGCCTTGTGTTTGGCGAGTGGTAACTCAGATCTTCTGTAAAACCTACAAATTCCAATTACCACATGCAGATCTGTACCAACAGTATTTTAAATTGCACAGTGTATGATTAACAGCAAGACTGTATTTACAATTAAGGGATTCATGAGCCAATGCAGAGGGCAGCGCCAAGACTCTATTTTACAGATTGTGACAATGTTTTCCAAAGTTTATTTCTTCTCCCTTCCTCTTGGCATTTGCAGTTGAATTCAGTAAGAGAACCGTAAAGCTGTTGAAGGAATCAGAAGGCTCTCTACTGCTCAAAAACATGAAACCCTCACTCTTTTTTCTTGTTTGGTGGTCTGTATAGTTAAAAGTAGTTCTGAATATAAGGCAGACGCCAAGTGCACATTTAAGTAGCATTTGTGTTTATATAATTACATGAAATGAGGGGCAGAGCATATACCAAAGGGCATAATCATTCTGATGTGTCTAGGGCAGCATGGTGTCCATATACAGCCCTGATTAGCAAACACAGTGGGGTTGATTTAATGTTCACAGAGTTTAGCTGAGCTGGGAAGTTGTGTTAATTCTGAATAGCCAATTATATGCAAGGAAAATTACTGAAAAACAGGATTATTCCATGAGCATGATTGGATGATTAAGTGAACACAGCTTCACCTTATTTAATAAGCTCAGTGAACAGTCTGTTCCTCTAGTAAATTAGCCACACTGTTTATAGATGTTGATGCTGTTAGGTCCCTTTCACACAGGCGTTCCGTCAGTCAGCTTTTAACCCGTGATGAGACGGATCACAATCAGACTGCAAAACATCCCTATGGGTGGCCAGATGTAAGCAGATGTGCGTCTGCCTATATCTGCTTTTAGGGCTTGTTCACAACAGCAGCCACCCTCAACCACACAGCTGCTGGTGCTTGCGATCGATCTGCATCACATTGTTTCTTTTTTTTGTTAGAACTTTATTTAAGTGACATTTCACTAAATTCTATGGGCTCACGTGGTGCCGTGCGGTTGTACCGTGTCTCACTGTGGTGCGCTTTAAAAAAAGCATGCTGGTACGTGGTGGTATAAAAATGTGCCCACCCATGACAGGGCAAATTGCCTTGTCTTGCATTCAGGCTACGGTGGGAAAAATGGCCAACACAGCCCGAATGCATATTGTGTGAATAGGCCCTCAATGGCATGAATGGGTAGATGTGCATGGATATAGTGGGGTGCATATCCATTTACATCCGGTTACCCCTAGTGTAGCAATGCAACGATACTGTTGTTTCGAGTACGAGTCCCCATATTTATCTTTCGGTACTCACCGATACTGAGTACCAATACCGGTACTTCCACTAGCATGGAGATGGCTTCCCGGGCAATCAGGAAGCCAGGTGTCATGTCGTGACCTGCCGCCCAGCTTCTTGATTGCCCGGAAAGCTGTCTCGATGCTGTTTGGCCGGCTCGATGCTCCATGTTTCCTCGTGGTACTCCTGGTCAGAGGAAATGTCCCTCTGACAGGGATTCCCAGTATCAGGGAATGTACCGTAGCATTTGCGCGAGTATGGCATCGATACCGATACTAGTATTGGGATCGGTGCATCCCTACCATAGTGATTACATTGATCTTTTTTCCCTACATTTCAAGATGGAGCAAAAATTGGAATGGCCGTGGATGTCACATATGTCTGTGTTCTGATCTGACTTAGCAGAGACGGAGCAGCGCCCATGTGAACCAGAGAAGTATCCATAATTGTTACAATACATTTGCTGTATGACAGTAATGTGACTGTTCATCACAGAATTTACAGTTCAGCACCAACTACAAAAGCTGGCTTTCTGAGCCTTTGTTATGTAGCCGCTGTGTGAGAATTAATGTAGTATAATTTGGAAAAATACAGATTTTATCCCAGGGTGCAGAGTTCTGTCTTGGTCTTATCTTTCATCTAGACACAACCATAGTACAATGTTATAAATCTAATAAAAGATCTGAATGTCTTATAGGAAATGACTCTCCCTCCTGTCTGCCCCCACTGATTTCTGGCAGAAACTCCCTTCTCTGAGTGTGCAATTTCTTTTCTTCTTCTGCATTTGCCCTTCAAACAACATCTACGTACATATACTCCTCCCCTGACAGCAAGCCCTGAAATTGATACTTACACTAAATTTATGAAACTTTTCCCAACTTGCCACTGATTTCCCTGGCAGTCTGCCAGCCATCCCTTTCCTTCCATTAGTGGTAATTAACTAACTAGAGAGGGACAGAGCAGCACAAGGCAGGCAGCTGTAGAGAAAGACTTTAGAGGAAGCAGACATACTGTGCAGCATAGACTCGCATTCCTTCCCATGAAATTGTTTCTTATAGGAAAGGAAGAAACTTGCAATGTTTTTAACAATCAGAAGCTTTAAAAAATGTAACAGATAACAGTAGTTTTAATCACGTTAAGGCCTGATATAATTACAAAGGAATACCGAAAAATATAGGTACCCTTTGTTTGTCAAATGACTTCTGAGGATTACCCTGCCTGCACGAGGCCAGTGTGTATCTCCTCCAACTTCTGTATTCTCTCATTGGGGAAAGTCAGCTACTCCAATAGAAAGGATAGGCAATTGGGGTCTTTGTGAAGTCGGCCATTATTTACTCACACATACCCTTTTACAGACCACGAGGTTGATTTACTAAAGACAAATAGGCTGCTCACTTAGCAAGACAAGTTTCCTCTAGCTCAGTGCATGAGATGAAGCTCTGCTGACTTTCATCTTTCAGTCATGTTCAAGCAAAAATCATTTTTTTCCTTGTATGTGATTGGGTATTCTTTGCAAAGTAAAAATTCACCACATTCACTAAGCTAAAGTAAAATTCTCTTGCAAAGTGACCAGCCTATTTGCCTTTAGTAAATGAACCCCACTGTCTGTCCATCCTTCCTCTCATAGAAGGAACCTTCTTCTTATGGCCCCATTCACACTTGCAAATGGTGCCGATTGCATGAGTCTCACAAATTACTCTGTGAGACTCATGCATACAGCTGCAGGTGGGAAGCTCTGTTCAAAGCAATGTCAGCTACAAGTGCCCACAGCCATTCGCAGCCGTTTGCATGTAATCGCACATGCTGCTTTTACTTGCAGGTGATCACCCCTGGATGCAAATAGTTTGTGCAATTATATGTGAACGGCAATGGGCACTGGCAGCTGTCACTGCTATTCGTATGAATCTCACTGTGCAATTTGTGAGACTCCTGCAATCAGCCGTATTCGCAAGTGTGAATGGGACCTATGAGAGGGTAAACAGAAGAGCTAAACATTGCACCACACAAGTTAGGCAATGTTCAGCAGTACTTTGACAAAATATAAATTAGTTTAACTGTTTTCCAGTACCTGATGTAATTACAACGGGCTTCCAATCCTAACCATTTTACTGCCACCAATTTATATTTTACAATTGCATTTGAAACAAGCTTCAGGGCTTCAATAGAATATGGGCGTTTAAATTTAGCAGATAGCTTTGTTCTTTATAGTAGCAATGATTTGAGCTGTTGGAAATCCGCCAGATTACTTTTATAGGCTGCCAAAATTTCCCACTCAACACACACAACCATTACCCTTCCTAGTCCAGGGGGTCACTTAGATCCTCTGAGACGTGCCCCCAGCAGTTGTACTCCGCAGGGATAGCAGAAAGTGATTGGTGAAATCCAGTTTACTTTAATGCAGCTAAGCTTTAATTCGAGTAATCCAATTACCATAAGCAAATATTGTTGAGTTTTTTTATGATTTTTAATCAGTATCAGTTGTAGCCTGTTAGAATTACAATACAACCGAATTGGTAAAGCAAATGGATTAGCGTACCACACCCCTTCATATGCAATGATGCTGGACTCAATCCTAGTAAAATGTTCTGGGTTTTTTTTAGGTACTCTTCATGGTAGATACAACTTCGTAAAATAAAATATGTTTATTCATACTTCTTTAAAACCGTTTAAAATGTTACAAACAACTCTGTAGTGCTAATATAACAGAGAAAGACCTCCACTGAACCATTCCGTCCTGTTTAGGACAATTTGTTAACAGACATAATTTCAACATTGCATATTACTAATGTTACACATGTGATCCATTGTTTTGTGAGCTACAGTATGCATAAATAGAAAGTCCATAAAGGTCCAGTTACTCAGCGCGTTTCACATACATGCACATAAACACACTTGCCATTTTTTTCATTTGTTTTATAAATGTACAGAAAGCTAAGACATTTGGTTGTTTTTGCTATGCAGCAGCGCATAGTACTGAGGAACTTTTTGTATTTGAAAGCTAAAATAGATCAAAAACCAGTCTCTAAAGTCCATGTAATATTTATGATCCAATATTTTTAAATATAGAATGTTTTGTGCAGGCACTTCCCGTTGTGTTACATCTGTTTTTTAATTCTGCTTGTGCATTGTCACCCTGTCACATCAGTCCCTTTGGTAGACAATAAGCGGCCATGCCAACACACATGGCGTAGGCATGGTCTACTATTGTCAGTATCATGAATCAAGTCCTGAGCAATTGCATGGTGGTAGGAAGTGACTGACAGAGGCTAGAGGTGCTCAGAAGCACTGGCATATAAACAATGATTGAACAATGTATTTATTTTAGGTAAAGTTATATAGCACTGACAATTTACGAAGCACTGCACATTCCATCTGTTCCTGCCCTCGAGGAGCTTACAACCTAAGGTCTCTGTCTCACATGCATACATTATTATGGCCAATTTACACTGGAGCCAATTAACATTTTAGCCTGTCATTAAAGTGTGGGAGGAAACCGAAATACCCAGAAGAGACCCATGCAAGGGAGAACGTGTAAACTCCATGCAGATAGTGTCTTGACCAGGATATAAACCAGGGACCCCTCAGTGCTAAAAGGCAGAAGTGCTAACCACTAAGCCTCTGTGCTGCTCTGAAAATAATATATTATGAAGAAAATGTCAGTTTAAGATACACAGAGCTTTGGCAACCTAAATTTCATCCAGTTAGGGTTAATATTTGCTTCAATTGCTTGAGTGATTGAGTGATATCCCACTGGGGATATTCACCCTCTATTTGTCCTGGTGAACATTGTCACAGAGACAAAAAGTAAGGAGAAACCCAAAATGTTAGATTTGTCATGAGAGCAAGAGGTAGGGGAAATTCTTTCTGGGGGGACAGAAGTTCTGGTGACAGCTGTCTAAAGGTCGCCATACACCTTGCAATTATCGGTCAATTTTTATTTTGTCCTGACATTGCACCCTCGTTCAATTTTCATTCAAATAGCCCATCATGCTCAGGCCAATGTAGATTTTGATTATCGTTTGTCAGCAATACTAGCCGAATTTCGTCGATCGACAGGTTTTTGTTTGAGCCTGTGCAGTGTTCATGTTGTGATTTTTGTTGTGTAAAAACGCCACCAATACATCGATTTTCGTCCGTTTCTACTACATAGTACGTCACTGGCAGCATGCCCATTTAAAAAGACTGAAGCAATTCTGGCGGCTCAGCTGGCATGAGATCCCTTCTATGGGCTGGTAAAGTGCCCCGCGCCTGACACCCACACCGTATTTCCTGGGCTCTGCTGCCCCTCTTGCGCGCCCAGGACCGGCATTTCATATGTCAGCGGGAAGCTGGGGAGGAGAGCGGTCCCTGAGCTGTCATTGCTCAGCTTCTGCTGCCAAGCAATAAGCTATTGAAGTGTGATGAACTAGCGACAATTGTGCTACACATATTGGGTATCGCTGCACATGCCAGCGTGAGAGCAATAATACTAGGACCAATATTTAAGTGTATCTCTAAATTGATGACCTGTAGGTGCTCTTAAAGCGTCGTCTATGGACTTTTCGGGGTATTGAATTTTATCACCGTTTCCCATACGCATGCAATTTTTAACCTGACCGTGTTGGGTATTTACTCATTGTAACCTCATCTTTTATGTTTTAAAGAAAAAATGGGTATTATGTTGTGTTTTGGGGCACTAAACTTAACTTAAAGTGACATTAAACCCTCAGATTTTTTAACATAAACCAATACTGTAATGTGTGCCTTACTGTAATCCATGGTTGTTTCCCTTCTCTTTGCTGCTCTTCCTTTTAAATCCTCATGTCTTCTCATGCTGGGGAGAACTTCCCTTTTCAGCTCAGGGCCTCTTCCTGTAGTGCTGGCTCAGGTTACAAGCCTATACAAACGTATACACAGACACCGTGTATCCATTCCTGAGACAAGGCAGTCTGCTGCAAAACCGAAGTTCTGCAGAGCATGAGAACAGATACAGATTTAAAAGGAAGAGCAGCAAAGAGAAGGGAAACAAACATGGATTACAGTAAGGCACACATTACAGTATTGTTTTATGTTAAAAAATCTGAGGGTTTAATGTCACT
>NW_017306925.1:730304-732445 GCF_000935625.1 Nanorana parkeri | reverse complement strand
ATGGCTGGGGAGAACTTCCCTTTTCAGCTCAGGGCCTCTTCCTGTAGTGCTGGCTCAGGTTACAAGCCTATACAAACGTATACACAGACACCGTGTATCCATTCCTGAGACAAGGCAGTCTGCTGCAAAACCGAAGTTCTGCAGAGCATGAGAACAGATACAGATTTAAAAGGAAGAGCAGCAAAGAGAAGGGAAACAAACATGGATTACAGTAAGGCACACATTACAGTATTGTTTTATGTTAAAAAATCTGAGGGTTTAATGTCACTAAGTGCATTTTTCACAACATTTTGGGGTTTGATAAAGGGTTGCGCTAATATCATGCAATAAAAACAACTTTGCAACTGCCGCCATATATTTCTACAGGGTCTTGGCTTTCAGGAAATATATAATGTTTGGGGGTTTGAAGTAATTTGTAGGCCTAAAATGCTGATTATAACATGTGGGCAAAAAACAAAAAGGCTTGGCAGCGAAAGGATCCTTAAGGGGTTAAAACAGGAAGTGAAGGGAAATCTAAGCAGGACACAGACAGCAAAGAATAACCTCATGGGGTTTTTAACCCTTCCCTACTCTATCCAAAACCAAAGAAAATGTTTTGCCTTTACATATGCTTTAACAGTTGGTAGCACACATAGCTTTTCTCAAAGGTTCACCTCTATGGCTGTAGGAAATAAAGGAAAATGTGACTCATCAGACCATACTACTTGCTACCATGGTTCATGGGTCCAGAGTTGTGCTTCTTTAACTATGTTGTGCTCTAATATATACTGGTGTTGCATACAAGTACATTTTGAATCAAAATGTAAGCGTACACCATTTCTAATTTAGGAATGCATGCTAATCCATACCCTGTCTCTTTTTTTAATGTACTTATTCATACCTGCCATTACAAAATACTGCAGGAAAAAATTTTGCACACAAATTTTCATTACTTTTATGTTTAAGATGTAGAATTTATAAGAAGTTTAGAGCTGGTAAAAGTACATTTTAAGACCCAGAACACGACTAAGATGTAAAATTTTACATTCCATCATAGTAAATCTATCACTTGAGACTGCAAGTGACATTTTATCCCAAGGAGCTTTAGAACTGAAAAAAGTACCCTTATTACACTGCAAAAAGTGCATAGCATAGAGCTCAGGGACTGTCTTTATTATCTTTCTTTTCTTTGTTTGCTACATTTTGCATGTTCTACATTTCGACAAATATCTTCCAGTGCACAATTATTTTCTTGTTTTCTCGTTTGTCCAGCTGAGCCTATGTTCTAGGTTTCTAACCTTGGCTGCTTGACATCTGCTTTACAATGTTTGTAACATATGATTACCTACACTAAATAACACAATTGCCTATAATCAAGTCGGTCACACATGACAGTTTGCAGTGGTCTAATGCAGACTCTCTTTCTAAATGTGTAAATTTATGCTAGCATTGCTGGGTAACCAACTGTAGAAAATCAAGCAATGTAAGTGGTTGTAACCTTTCCACACTATCCAGGCTAAATAAAGTTTGGGTGCGAATCAGAGCTGCTTGTAGACAAAATGGGGCCTTAGGCAGAAATTAAAGTGGAGCACTGCAAGCCCTGTAAGCTGAAATTCTGTACTGGCCAGCAGGCATGTCAGGTTTAAAAAGCATACAAGCTTAACAGAGAACTACTTTTTATCCCATCATTCTCTTAGTCTGGGTTCACACCTAGGCGCATTTGCGGTAAAAGAACGGTGTGACAAACGCGCGTTTCCGAGGGCTGTCCGGCTGTATCCTAATGGATACGCGCGGCAAATACACCCCAAAGAAGCCCCTGTATTTCTTTAGGTGTGGGGCGTTTTGCAGCGCGTTCCTATGCGCTGTAAAACGCCCAGGTGGGAACCATGCCCATAGGCAATCTTGGTTTTCACATGTTGAGCCTTTTACAGTGCGTAGGAACGCTCTGTAAAACGCTCAGGTGTGAACCAGACCTAAAGGGTCACGTTCTCCCGTTCACTACAGCTCGCTACATACTGAGAGCGCCACAGCCGGGACGGATCCAGACAATACTGTTGAGATCCACCCAACTAGCTGATTGACAGCGGGCTCTGCCTGTCTAAAGGCAGAGCCGGCTGTACCCGCCCCCTCCCCTGTCGCTCCAGTCAGCAGTGGAGGACCGG
>NW_017306925.1:706422-730066 GCF_000935625.1 Nanorana parkeri | reverse complement strand
GGGGGGGGGGAATCCCTGCGGGGAGCGGTAACTGACAGTCACCGCTCTCTGCAGGGAGATGATCGGGAAGTGAGCGAGCAACAGTATGTGTTCGTTCACTTCACGATCTATAGAGCCGATGTGGCACAGTCTCATTGCCACACGTTGGCTCGAACTATGAAGATGAGTGAAAATCACTTGCCTCATAATTCTCCTTTTAAGTGATGCAAAGTGGAGGGCTTGTCTTTCAGCTTTTGCAGCCTAAAAACTAGGGTTGCACAGATACCAAGTACAGTACTCAGTACAAGTACGAGTACATGTACCGATACTTTTGAGCTCCAAGACTAGACTAGAGCAAAATTCAAAGGTTAGGAGGCAGCTGTCATTTGTAAGGAGCACACGGAGCTCCTGTGATGTGTACATCTCTGTTTTAATGTATGATTTTGTTTTTATAAATATAAATAAAGGGATGCACAGATACCAGTTTTGCGAGTACGAGTACTGGTACTTGCCGAGTTCTTACAAGTACGAGTACTGATACATTTTTGTTTATTGTCATGTGACAGATTTTCTAAAACAATAATACTAATGATTTCAGGACAGTGGTGGAGCGCCAGAGCCAGGTCCCAGCTGCAACCGCTGCAACCCTGGTAGCTCTCATGAAAATGCCAAGTATCTGCACTGGTACTCGAAAAGTATCTGTGCATCCCTACTAAAAACCCACCCAAACCAGCAGTGTAACAGGTCTCATTATTAGTAGTTGGTTTAACACAGGAAGTCAACCTGAGAAAACAATCTGTAGGATGAAAAGGACATGACATACATAAAAAATATGTTAAAGTCAAAAGCGTATGATCCCCCTATTAAGAAGCATAATAGCCCCTTAATGTACATTTGTACTTGCCCCAGAATGTGGACAGGTTCTTCATGCCTGCAATGCAGTTGAGGTCTTCCAAGCCACCTGTGAAGTGAGGTCATGCAGGAAGGCAGAGCAAAAACTACACTGCAGACCCAATATGTGCACCAACAAACCCAGCATACCACCCTAGGTGCCTCAATACACCCAGCACCATGCATCTTGTGTTCGGCTTAAAATGCACATCCCAGTTTATTAATTTTTACTTTATGGGTCACCTTTAACGTTGCTTCCAGCCCATATGCCATACAGTTGTCCTGCCAAGATTTTAAACCAGTTCATATTAAAAGGAAACTATAATGGTTTGAGTCACTTTCATCTTTTTATATATATATTTTTGTGCTGTTTATTTTTCACTGTCTATGTACAATCTTTACTTTACTTCAAGGAGCGGAGAATATACATTACCATTTAATTTCATGACAAAGAGTTCCCGGAGCACTATGGGTTATCTAAAGAGACAGCACAGCAGAGTAGCTTGCTTTGTAGCTCCCTTTGTCAAACACAAACCTCTGACTAGAAAGATGAGTCATTGCTGAGATGATTTATTCCAGTTCTGTAAACAATGGGATTCTTTCAACACGGCGAAAAAGTAATCTTGGTGTGGTAGGGGAGACTGCGGCGCCACCTTCTGGCTGGATATGAGATTAACCAATAATAATATGCAATATTTTATATTTACCAGACTAAACTGAGAACACATTCTTTTTAGCGCTGACAATAATAATACAACAAACCAAATACTTACAAAACCACTATACATTCCCTTTAAGCAAAACAAAACGTTGCTTTATCTATACCTTTCTTCATGTTTTCTGTAATGTCAAAATATGATGCAGGCCACAAAGTCTGGGTGAGAGCTGTCACTACAGAAGGTATGACTGATGGGACAAGTTATGTTTAAAAATGTATGTAATGTGTCATATTACAGGAGATGAATGTATTTTGTGTAGGGTACTAGTGGATTTCATTCTTATTCAGCTGTGAGCAGTGCTCTGCTAATCATCTTCAGCAGTGATGGATATTGCTGCCAGCGACCAGAGTATCTTTATACAATTCCGTCTGTGTAGTATTTGAATGAGAGACGCACAGATCACCTTATATTTTTAGCTGCTTGGGATGATGGCAGACCATTCTGGTCATAATGCAAGGAGCAGCTCAGGCATCAGACGTGCAGCTTCATGAAATTGGATTGAACAAATTAGATAATGTATAGATTCCTATTGATCTTTGTGCTAGCCTTGAAACAATCAGACATCAGTACCATAACAATATTAGAAATGAAAAGCCATCAAGATGTTAGTCTCACGGGGCCTATTAATTCAGTAAATGAAGGCTTTCAATGTTAATATGCATGAATCGACAGGAAAGTGGGGGATTCTTTCTACACAAAAGCTAGTCTAAATCAAGTAAAACAATTGGAACTAATTTCATGTGAAGCATTCATAAAAGATTTTAATGGGAAAACTTATTTCCATAACTAATTTAAAGTGTAACTGCACTTGTTCAATTACACTTGTATTATTATTATACAGGATTTATATAGCGCCAGCAGTTTGTGCAGCGCTTTACAATATAAGGAAGACATTACAATCACAATACAATTCAAGACAAGACGGTAAGGAGTGCCCTGCCCATGAGAGCTTACAATCTTAAAGGGAGGGGGAAGTGATACATGAGGAGATAGCTGTGTGGGTTGCAGGATGTCCTCCTCCGAGCCCCTCTGTAAGTCTCATATTCTCCTCTCCTTGATCAAGCATGATATCGCTCTCAAAGTCACAGAGTCTCTTTTCAAAAACTTCCAAGCTGGGCCTACACATGTGGTGTGTATCTTCCATTCAGTAATTTGGTGACTTCCTACTGTGCCGGAGCATGGCGTATGAACTCTCCGTAGAAGCAATTGAAGAGAGCACAATGCTTACACTGGCCCAGCTCAGAAGGATTTGGCAAGCGGCTCTGCATCTTCATGGGCGATATCATTCATCATTGGAAAGGAGACAGGTGAGTATAAGACTGGCAGCAGGACATCCTACAGTATAAGTGTAACTGCACAATGATATAGTTATTTTTGCTAACCGTCTTCAAATAAAATGTTTGGATTTTGATAAAATAACCACATTCTATGCTTTTGCTGCAGTCTACCAAATACCAGAGCAATATAGGGTTGTCCACCAGGAATTTATATTTGAGTTATGGGTGGATGCCAGTAGCCATAGGCACTCATCCACAGTTTTTAAATGTCTTTAAAAAATTAAAGTGATATTGAAGTCAAAATGTTTTTAAGCTATTTCAAATGCTGATTAAATCACTTACAATGGATGCTGCTTCTTGATGTTCAAAAGTTTTAGTTTCCTGCAGAATCAGCTGGTCCCCTGAGCACTCACCCTGCGATTCTGCTTAGGGTTGGCTCCTTTCCCTTGCTGGATCCTGTGGAGCCACCCTTGTGTGTGCTAATAAGCTGTGTGTGTCTCCAGAAATACACAGGTACAGCAAGGCAAACCATTCCCTGCTACTCCTTCTTCTTCCTCCCTTCTCCATGCTTACCAGCTGAACAGCTGCTAGAGACTGCTCTGTTCCTTGTGGTTTTTTACTGAACAGGAAATTCAGGGAAGCTGAGCTGAGAGAGTTGGAGCCAACTGTTTATAAACATGATGGCTGTAAGTGCTTGGGCAAAAATGTAAAGAAATACTTTGCTGGGTAAGGTATATTTGTTTGATCTGGATTTATTACTGAAAGGGGTTTGAACGTTTAAGACTACTTTAACCAGAAAGATCTGCTCATTGGTCTTGCCAGCATTGTGTCCACATATAAAGTCTTATTTTTCATTATACAGCAGGACAAGTTCACTACTCCAGCTGCACTCTCTACACTACAAAATGAATGATAAATACAGTGAGGAGACTAAGACACCCCTTGTTATGGATATAGGAAGTGTGAGGGTGGGGCCTTTTGGTTCCATAGGATTCTTTGCTTCAACAAGAGGTATATGAAGATGAATACTTGATCCAGGAGAACGTCTACACAGATTTAAAACACCAGTGTTGGGTGGGCCGACCCTTTATGTCACCCGTGGCTGGATTGTTTATATCCATTAATCTGCTGGCCGTGTGTGTTGTGGCAAGCAGTGGTCTTTCTGGTTAAAAGCTATCCTGTATCAAATACAACAGAATCAATAATCTGTTTGATAGATATTCACTTTGTGCAAGAACTGGCTGCTCTTTTGTAAAGCTGTATAAAAACCTGTAATGTCTTTGTTTTACTCCTGGGGATCAACACAAGCAATTCAAATATTGATTATGGAAATAAGAGTTAATGCAGACTTGGAGAGAGCACTCTACAGCCATTTTGTCACTATCCTTTATGGAAAGTTTTCTTGTTTGTTCTAGTTTCACTTCTAGAAAAGTTTTTTCTTTTTTTCCCTTCACAACAGACCACAAACAACAAAAAAATGTGTGTACATAAAGCAATGGAGCCGGAGGTGATGGGCACTGCCTGGCAAACTGTGTTCCAGGCTCCCCCACTGGGCAGCACATTGTGTCTGACGGAGCTTAATTCTCTTCTACCGCTGCGGTCCTTGACGTGTGAAATAAAAGGGATTTTAATTACCTTTCTGCAAAAACAACAATTAGAGAAAATAACAGCGTTTACTCCCGCCTCATGCCACCCCGTCATTCACTCCACCTACAAGCTCAGCTTATGTTTAATGTGTCTGCAGCCTTTCAGGAGCTAATCAGAGCTTCAGCAAATGCTTATAAACAAATGCAACACAAAGCAGGGTAGGGGTTCATTTTCTGCTCTTTCTCTGCCAGCAAGTCTTTGTCTATCCACACTTTAAATATTACAGGAAGCCTTCCACTTTAGGATGTGCCACTATCGCTCATGTGTTATAGATGGTAGAGTGTTCATACACTTTGCAATGCAAACATGCACAACGCGGTGCTCTCGGGCAATGTTTATTACAGTGATTGGGCAGTGTGGATATTAGTGTTTAAGTACACTTGAAGTTGTCAGTTGCACCAGTGTACTCTAGGCAGTTAATCTCAGGTCATGTTTCCTTCCATTCAATGGCAAGTTTTTCATCTGTCCCAAGGTAAAAAAAATGGCGATTTTCAGAGGGGAAGGGCTTAAGTGGCCCCAGAGATTTAGAGAAGAAGTAATAAAAACCATTTTGATATTAATACATTGGTAGCATAACAAATTATTATATGCTACCAGTGTTGGTAATGTAAACTGTCAACTGAAAATGCTCAATTGAGATTTTACCCAGCAGGCTTGGTGAATATAATGGAAGATCCCACATCTCTTTGTGCCTAACCATAGTTTAGCTCTCGGGCAATGTTTATTACAGTGATTGGGCAGTGTGGATATTAGTGTTTAAGTACACTTGAAGTTGTCAGTTGCACCAGTGTACTCTAGGCAGTTAATCTCAGGTCATGTTTCCTTCCATTCAATGGCAAGTTTTTCATCTGTCCCAAGGTAAAAAAAATGGCGATTTTCAGAGGGGAAGGGCTTAAGTGGCCCCAGAGATTTAGAGAAGAAGTAATAAAAACCATTTTGATATTAATACATTGGTAGCATAACAAATTATTATATGCTACCACTGTTGGTAATGTAAACTTTCAACTGAAAATGCTCAATTGAGATTTTACCCAGCAGGCTTGGTGAATATAATGGAAGATCCCACATCTCTTTGTGCCTAACCATAGTTTAGCTGTGTATGGCCGAAAGATATCATTCTGACTTTCTAAATTAAATGTTACCAAAGATTGGCCTTCTTTTTCTTATTAGTCTATGTGTGGTGTAGGAGCGCTGAACCTGGGGGTATCTACTGACCCTTGACCCAATGGGTTGGGCCTTTAGAGGCTGATTAACAGAGGTTTCATGAAGGACCCCCCAGAAAAAGTCACTCGAGTGTTAGAAGGATGAGAGTACCACACTAGTTCATTGGAGAGTTTATTCAAGGGGCTTTCTTAGGTTGAATAAACTTTCCAATGGACTGCCATAACTAGTGTGGCCACTCTCAGCCTTATTTTCCTTGCTGATTGAATGTAAGCTCTATATAACACATTATCGATGATACAAACACAAGAAGCAGAAGTTGATAAAAAAGGACTCATTATCTTTTTTTTGTCTGAGTCCCACCATGATCTGCCTGTTATCGTTCGGTTTGTGAAGTAATCCAACTACTCTCTGAAACCGAGGGAACAGAGAGATTGTAACACATCCATGCGAGACATGCTTTTAAAATAATTACTTCTGACCCTTTCTAAGCCCTCTATGTGCAGATAGATCCCATCTTCTCTATCCAGCACCCCATTCCTCCCAGAAACAACATTGTCTCACTATTAAAAATGCCTAACAAAAGTCCTCTACATTTTTTTAAATCGAATAGAGTTGTTTTTCTTGGTAAAGTGATCAATTACTTTGCAAGTTTCAATTTACAGTTAATTTTACATTTGTATTGCTGTCTTGCAGACAGCTGCTTTATACAATTGTAATAACAGTACCACATGCCATTTACACAGCAGATCCCCATTATCTGCATGCTGATACATACAGATGTCCACCTCTCTGCCACCTTGTCATCCCCTCTCTCCACTATCCCTTTGTTGGAGGGCAGTGCCTTAGCAAGAGAAGAGAGTGCTGGCTTTTAAGTGGTGTATATTTTCCCAGCTGGATGCATTAATGACAGAGGGGGTTTGCTGATTGGAATGGTAATTACCAGCTATGGACCTTGCTTGCTGCATGTTATGATTAGGAGATATTAGTGAGGAAGCTACATTGTAAAAATGAGGGGGATGTTTTCACCTGCAGGGAGCTGTGTAAAGATGTGCACAGTATTATATTGTATTTACAGAGTCGATTGCGCTTTCTGATGGCTTTTTTGTCATTACCTTTTGCTGTGTCTGAAAAGCGAGTGCAATGTAAACCACAGAAGACATTTACTTTAAATGACATGTTATATAAATTTCCATTCCCAACTTAAAGGAGCCACTGCAAAGTGAGAATTAGGGCAGTGGAGTGAGCAGAGGTGTGATATATAGATATACCTCACTTCTATATTGGTTATCTTTATAGATAATGTTCCAGTTTTAGTGTTTGTGGGACCTGTTCTGTAAGGCTCTGTTCACACCTAGGCGTATTGAATATCCGCGTTTGTTGCGCGTTGCCTGACGCGCGTTTTTACCACGATTCGCGGTAAAAAAACCGCATGACAAACGCGCGTTTCCGAGGGCTACTTGGCTGTATCTCAATGGAAACGCGCAACAAAAACACCGCAAAGAAGCTCATGTACTTTTTCAGGCGTAGGACGTTTTGTAGCGCATTCAGATGGGGTGAAATACGGCAAGGTGTGAACCATACCCATAGAAAACAATGGGATTTTCATGTTTGAGCGTTTTGTAGAGTGTTCGTAGAGCGTTGAACGCGCTACAAAACGTACAGGTGTGAACCAGGCCTAAGTATCTAGAGAGGTCCATCCACCACTTTCTGCACTATCACACTATGAGGAACCAACCATTCTAGAGGTCCCTCCACAGCTCCATGCAGTATCACATTTGACGAAGCCAACCATTCCAGAGGTCCCTCCACAACTTCATGCAGTATCACATTTGACAGAACCAACCATTCTAGAGGTCCCTCCACAACCCTTCATGCAGTATCACACTTTGAAGGAACCAACCACTCTAAAGTTCCCTTCACAACTTCATGCAGTTTCACACTTTGAAGGAACCAACCACTCTAGAGGTCCCTCCACAACTCTCTATAGTATCATACTTTGAAGGAACCAAACACTCTATGGTCCTTCCATGAGTTAAGCAACCACGTGGTATCTTCTTTTACAAGTTCCAGCGCTATCTCACATGCCTACATTGACACTTCCTGCAGAACAGCCCCTTCCCCCCATTTTTTAAAATGGCCCCTGCCCCTCATGTCTATGGAATTTACCACCAGGTGGGAGCAGCACTCAAGTTGCAGCAGGAGGCAACATGCATAGGGCACTATTTTGTTCCTGTTGTTGGAAGGTGTCTTCTCAATTCTGCCAGAAATATTGGCAGCTATACAGTACCCAGGTTTATGTTAACTTTCCTAGAAATAATCTTTCAGAGAGAACTGGGTCTTAGACAATGGCATACAAATGAAACTGACATTTTTCATCTGTAATGTCTCAGACAGCTTTGGGAATTCAGTCATTCATATAATATGGAGCATGTTGAAACCTCTGCCAATAAGCTTTGTCATGTAGTGCCTACATTCCAAGAGTTCTTCTCAAGCGTTTCTGCATCTTTCTTTGCTGTCTTCTTCACAAGAAAGGATGAAAGTACTTAAAATGTATGTAAATCCTGAAAATAAACTTCTCCTATTTGCTCCCTTTTGGTCTGTTATATATACTGCTGAAAGTGTAGTGTTATATCTGTGTAATAAGTGAAAGAAAAAACTGTTGATGCTGCCAAAAATCTTGTGAGCTGATAAATTCCTATGTTCTCTGTATGTACTGATTGTCATCAGTTACACTGTTCTCATTGTAGACTACATAACATCTCCACCATATCATATGGGGAAGAGGAGAGAGAGAGGTGTCCTGTAGTCCTGTCCTAGGTTGTGGAAGTGCTACTGCTACATACTGATAACTGTTCATTGCCACCCCAGGGCAGGAAGTGTGTTATTTGCAGGATCACCAGGTGAAAATAGAGGAATAATGCATGTCACGCCTGGTAAACTGCAATCCTGTCAATAAACCGCTTTTGACTTGAAATTCTATTGGAGTGCGAGTGACTTTATACATATACTTATCCTGAATGAAAGCACATCACATCAGAAAGGAACCCCTGGAAAAATGAGGGTTGATGGCAAGGAGGTGAAGATCTTTCTGCAGCCTGGCAAATGGCAGCCCGCTGATCCTCTGATGGAAACTTGGAGATGGGTATGAAATGTGCTGAACATGCCTGTTGCCTGCTGCCATTTTGCATAGTAGTGAGTAAAACTGCACATACAGTAAAAGCAATCACCATCCTGACATGTGCAGTTATAATCCATCCTACAAAACATGGCAGCAGACAATGGGCTTGTGAAATCTACCGCTATGTCCTTCAGGTGCTTATAGTGACAATAAAGTCAAAATCCCTCCGCCGTGCTGCTTTCAGGAGTTACCTTAAATGATGCCTCTTGATCTGATCATATTCTTCCTTCCAGTAGTTTTCAGGAGTCACTCCAGCGCTGGTGGCAGTCTCCAATCCAGAGCTGACTCCTGTCTCTTCCTGTCCCATGGAGTCTGTGCGGGTGCACAATGTTTTTGCATATATCTACTGCAAACATGCAAGGGTTTAATGATCCTTTAAGCAAGTGGTACCAACGGTGACCTGTATTTTTCATTGGTAGTATTCACTGTCCTGTAGTCTAGTGTTCTGCCTGTAGGCAGTATATTTTTCTGCAAAATACTTTTCTGAGCAGCGCTAATGGAAGACAAAGGTGTGCCCATTTTGGCTTTGCTGTATGGTACATTCTCAGCACCAATAATGTTATCTCTTTCATCATAAATGGTCACAGTGTGCAGTATTGTAGTCTCCCTGTGATAGCAGTATCTATTACATGGCAATCTTTGTCCTTTCCAATAATATGACAGTCTGTCTACATTTCTCTCTCTCTCTCTCTCTCTCTCTCTCTCTCTCTATATATATATATATAAATGTTTACACCATTATTTAAGCCACGCTCCCTTTTCTCCCTCTTACTTGGCATTTATGTTAAAATACACATTGCATTTTAACGATCGGTTGTATTTTAGAAATGCTATTTAAAGGGTACCTTTAAAATACACATGAAAGGTAGCCAGTTTAATAGCCAGTTTGTAGGTTCTTAATAATAATCATGAGGACAGTGTTAAAGACAAATGAGTATGCCATGTAGTAGAGCATTTGTTTAATTATTTATTGCTTTCTGAATTATTATAGTGCATAGCTGGCCACAATGGGGGATAAAAAGGCTTATAGCTGAGATTAATTTAAAATTCATGATATGTTCTTGACCCTAGCAAAGACCTCTGACCGGTACCTTATGCCACACTCCTAATTTACTATATGTATCTGTTCATTCCTTTTTGTGGAATATGTCGGTGCTTTTTTAATAAATAATACCCATACAAGTTTTGTGGCAGGGCAAACAAGTACTACTACAAAATGTGGTGATTAGTTACTAGTACCCATAATAATGCATCCCATGAGATTGGAATATAACAGTTTTCTTTGTTTTAGAACCCAGTGCTCACAGACTTGTCGAACATAGGCATGAGATATAATGGTCTTCAACCATATTACTAAAACTTAAAGTGACACTAAGCTCAGGAGTTAAATCCTAAAAATGCATTCAAGTACTTTATTAACACAAATATAGCTTATTTGTGTATCACTCGGCTGTAGATCTTCAAATCTTCTCTGAATTGGTGCTGACACTGTCCTTCCTTCTAAAGTAAATGGTGTCGAGTTTCAGATTCACTGCTTTATAAATATGCCCTTTAGTGTCAGCAACACAGGGGTTGAACACTGGGCTCTAATGTCTATCATTGTGTAAAACCAAAATATAGGTTCTCTATTTGTTTCTATTAAGATTACAGCTGGGTGAATGAAGAATACATGTTTGCAGGGAAATATGTAGGCTTCCATTGCTAACCTCCATTTAAAGTGCCAGTTGTGACTTGGAGCAAATTCAAACTCCTGAGCTACTTTTACAGGTCTGAGAGTGAACCCGGCATATGGGATTTTTAGATGGCAGGCTCCATATTGCTCTTAGTACAGATTTCCTTCCAACGGCATCTTCCTAAATTTCTCCCAATGTGTGTGGCTGTGGTAGGAACCCTCCTTTGGACCATCCTTTGGAGACCACCTTTGGACCATTCTTATATAAATGGTTCAGTGTTCTCAAAGCTCTGCGAAAAAAGATTATATAAATAAGTAGAGTAAGATTAATAAGTGTTTTCTTCACCGGCTGCTCAGTGCTTGTGTTCCGCAATCTGAAATGGGTTTTGTCCACCTGTCTTGGGTAATCTGACTGTGCAACACAACATTACATGTCACACTTTTCCGTCCTACTGTCAGCTGTAAAACTAGGCTACCAACTCAAATAATGTCATTAACCTTATAGATTCCACATCTACCTTCACCGAGACATGATCATAGGCAATGTCATGCAGGGTTATGCATTCTTTATATGTTAAACTTTTTTATAAATATGCACAAAATGTAGTCAATGGGTCGGTTTTATCCATAGCTGTCCCTTTACTAGAAAACTAGAAAGTCTCTACATTCTCATTAGCCCATGCATTTAATTACAGACAGCCATTTTACGTGACATTTACCGTCACTCAAATATCCCTCAAACATGGACATGTGGCTGAAAGGGTTAAATAGTTGTGTTGGCCTGTGTTTTTCCTCCTGTAATTCCAACTGTAAGGGAGACCTCCTTCACACGACTAACAATGCTTCTTCCCTCCTCTGCAATTACCTTTCTAATAGTCAGGGCCTGCTTGCTACCATGTCACCAGCTCCAGCTGAGGTGTCATACACAAGAATAAGAGCTTGTCGCTACGAGAGCAGGAGGAAAATAGAAAGGGGGAGCATATTATTCCATATTCCATTGTTCTAAAGAATAATAATAATAGTGATAAGAACAACAAAAATAATTTGCATTTGCTAAGTGCTTTTCAACAAAATTGTATGCAAAAGACCATGCTGGCATTCAGCCACGTGTGGAAAAATCATCAGGGTGACTTTTTAAAGAAAAGGGTGAGTAGTTAAAAAAAATGTGAGGTTTTGGGTAAACGTGTTATAAAGTGTCAGGTTAATGTAAACCCAATATGGTTACATTTAGGCGATGCACTGAATACATCTATCAGGTCATTCAGTCCGCATCAGTATGCTTAGCTTTGTGCTGTACAGTTTAACATGTTTAACATCTAGCTTACACAATTAAAAGCCGTATAAATTGGTCTCACTTTTTCTGCTGCTGATTCCCTTCGCAAGACAGAAATTCTTTCATATTCAGGAATTCAAGTCAACCATTGCCAATGGAGACCACTAAAGCACTCTGTCTGTACTTACAGCTCTCATGATGTAGACTGACTGCCTCCAAGGTTGGGCATCCATACCTGTACAAATGTGCAAGTTCAGGTCGGCCTGTAGCCGCGTGCAACGGCATTCTGTCATTGAGATGCACAGGTGGGCACAGGTTTCTACTCAGACGTGCACGCTGTACAATGTTGTGTTATTCGCATAGGTGTGAACGGGCCTATAGAGATATAGGAAGTCTGAGATGTAACCTACTGAAATGCACCATGGTAAAATATGAGTTCAGGCAGGCCTTAGCTTTTAAAGCTGATCTCCAGGTATAAAAAAGTAAATTCAGTTATGTATTCCTCCAAAACAATCGTTCATGGCCGAAACACATTTTTGCGATTGGGTGCGTTATGGTAAGTCATATTATGTGTGTTGTGGTGTGCTGCATTGGAAAAAATGCTAGATGGGGGCAGGCCCGGATTCCCCACAAGGCCACCGAGGCCCGGCGCAGAGGGGCGGCAGCGGTGTCCTTGTGGGGAAGTTCCGGGCACCGGGCGGTAAGTTGCCCTCTCTACATTTAGTCCTGCATTGCACAAGCAGGACTAAATGTAGTGTGGGGAAGCCGATTGTACGTTTACAAGTGATATCGGCGATGTCACCGAGATCACATGTAAAAAGTCTGCAGCCTCTCCCCCCTGTACTTACCTCTCTCCTTTGGTTCCATCCTCCAGGCTCCGCCACAGATGCAGTGAGCTGCTCCGTGTAGAGAGCTGTGCTCTTCCTCTATCACCTGTCACAGGAGTTCTAGCACAGTGCTGTGCTAGAACTCCTGTATTGGAGGTGACAGCGTCAATAAAGAGAACCTGTCACCTCCAAATGCTATCACACAGGGGATTGTTTTCTCCTATGTGATAGCAATAAAGTTAGGTGGAAAAAACATTTTTTATTTATTACAAAAAACATTAAATAAATAAAAATTAGCAAACAAATAATATGAAATAATGAAATAAATAATTAAAATGGTGATTTAAAAAGTAAAAAATAATTGATAAAAAAGTTTTAAAAAATTGAAACTAACCCGCCACCCTGCCATCTGGTTGCCATTCTCCATTGATGGGAAGGGGGGAGGGGGGGTGGCGTATTGCGGAACCTGGCTTTGGGGGCAGCAGGGAGAGTAAATCCGGCCCTGGATGGGGGAGCAGCACAACAAGGCGATTGTTGGTGCTGTAGTGCAAGGTGCTTGCTGATAGGAGGAGAGACTATAGATAGGAGATTATCAGTCTGCTGCTTCTACTTTAATTCCCATTCAAAGACTGGGAGAGGCACAAGACCTGCAAGTGTTACTGAACTGCAGGAGAAAAATCAGTCCTCATATCCTAACAGACAGTGCTGTGTTGTGCGACAGAGCTGTGCAAATTTCTGGACTGGATAAATAGAAATACAAATCCCATGGCAGCCTAAACAGAACTCTTATACTGTACGTATTTCATCTGTGTATTTAGCAGTTTGTCTGGAGTTCAGCTTTAACTTGTGAGCCCTAGTCTAAAAAGTAGCAACTATAGTAAAATAGTTATCAAGCTTTGAACAGTTTTTTTTATTTTTAAAAACCCCTTAACCCCAAGCCGGGTATGTTGAACACCCAGGCAAAAAAATGAATGGCTGCGAATGGGACCAGTTCACATCGTTGTGATCCATTTAGTTCCATTACCGTGCAAATAACAAAAAGTAAAGCATGCCCTACTTTGTTTTTCAGCGCAACATAATGTAACAGAACAAAACCGGATGTAATCACAATACAACACAATGATAGTTAAAAGAATAAAAATACACAGACAGATTAAAAGGACAAAAATAAAATAAAGATTGGCAGAAAAACAGAACGCAAGTCGACTTGCGATTTTCTACTTATTTTGGTATGAATGGGCCCTCAACCGACCCTTGGAGCATAATTTCCATAAATTACACCCTAAAAACTTAATGATAGTGAAGTGGAAGGACCCTTTCCATAGCACACATTCACATCAGTCCTTGCTCTCAAGGTGCTTACAATCTAAGGTCCATCTCTCACATGCATACATACAGGCCTGATGTAGACAGGACACAGTTAACCTACCAGCATGTCTTTGGAGTGACGCAAGCACAGTGAGAACATGTAAACACCTTTGCAGTTAGTGAGCTTGCTGGGATTTGAACCAGGGACCCCTAGGGCAGCAAGGCAGAAGCACTAACCACTACACCACTGTATTACTCATGCAAGTGCTGCTAAGACTAAACTCCCAGTAAAAAGCTAAACACACAAATGTGATACAAATAAGTGAGCTGTTTTACCAAAGTATTTGTATTTATGTCCATACAGTCCTGAGATTTACACAGCCCTGCCAGACACTACAGCCAGGAAGATGGCTCCACTTTCTCTGTTACAGTTAGACTGTAGAAGCAATGTAATAGGGTCACCTCTGCTATTGATTGGCCAGTGAAGTAGCAGCCACAGACTGTTGATGTCACCTCTTGTTAGCACATTTCATGTCGTACACCTGATTTTGCTGCAGTATAGGGAATTGCAAGAGGTTGATACCAAGTCAGATTCCAGTAGTTATCCTACCGGAAAATATATTTATATTTCTTATTACTTTTTTTTCTTGTTTATTGAGGGAAACAGGATTCAAAGGCATTTGGGTTATACTGCCACCTACAGGAGGATTTGGACACTGGCAAACAAGAAAACAGTGACCAGTCTGGTATAACTTCTCACACTGCATGCTGCAGTTTTCTGCCAGTGTCCTAGGAGAATGGACATTAAAAGTCTAAACAATTTTGCTAGACATTTTTTTTTTCTCAAGATAATTTTTTCTTCAATCACATTTTTGCTGCACACTGTTTGAGCTAATCTCTGTATGCAGCTATCCAGATCAGCATATCCTCAGCAATAGCTTTGGAGGCCTTAACTGGACCCCATTGGACTGGGCTATTGCAGGGCCTGTCTGGAATGTGGCCCTCATACACTGGGCTTTGATTGTGGGAACTTTGCAGAACTCTGTGTAGTGTGTTAGTTAGCCGCAGAGCACTTTCCAGGTTCAAAGTTGTAGCACAGCCCCTGGTGTGACCCAGTCTCTAAAGCACTCGTTTCAGAGTAGGCTGAGCATTGGGAGCGACGACTTTTATTAGGAATGTTTGACGCCATTACTATTCCATTTTTTGTCATTGGTTTCCATGGAAAGGGATACAACACTGGGAAATTGAGTGCTGCATCACTAGGTGGAATATGCACTCTGTTCTCACCATTCAGCATGAGGTAGCACCTAACTGTAAGAGGTTCCACCTCAGTTAGTTCTTTCTGCTGCCTACACTGACCTGGCCATCTCAGGCCATGTGAACCTCTCCAGCTTGTAGAACTCGGTTCATGAGTACCCAAGGTTTTACCTGGTATTCTGATTGAAATTGTCCCTGCCAATCAGTGCAACACCAAACCCAAGGGTAGCAGTCCCACTGTATCAGGTTCCTATAGCCAATGATCCACAAACCTAGGGGTAGGCAACCTCGGCCCCCCAGTTGTTGTGGAAATACAAGTCCCATGAGGTAGCCTCCAAGCAAAGGATTTTACATTGAGTAAAAAAAAACTATTTTAATAATGAATACATAGCATTGTTTGCAACTTTTATATCTGCCTGAAATTCAGCTTTAATGAATGTATTATAGGTATTTATATAGCACTATCAATTTACACAGCACTTTACAGTCACAGCAGTCCCTGCGCTCAAGGAGTTTACAATCTACTGTCCGTATTGCATATACATACAGATTAGGGCCAATTTAGACTAGAGCCAGCTAACCTACCAGTATTTCTTTCAAGAGAAGAAACCCATGCAAGCAGAGGTAAAATATGCAAACTCCATGTTCTTACTGGGATTTGAACCAGAAACCCCCAGTGCTGCATAGCAGAAGTGCTAAACACTAAGCCACTAAATATAGAACTAGAACACTAAAATTGAAGTTGATAGAGTTAAAATACTAAGATACAGTACTCGGTATGAGTACGAGTACATGTACCGATACTTTTGAGCTCCAAGACTAGACTAGAGAAAAATTAGGAGGCAGCTGTCATTTGTAAGGTGCACACGGAGCTCCTGTGATGTGTACATCTCTGTTTTATTGTATGATTTTGTTTTTATAATTATAAATGAAGGGATGCACAGATACCAGTTTTGCGAGTACGAGTACTGATACTTGCCCAAGTACTGATACATTTTTGTTTATTGTCATGTGACAGTTTTTCAAAAACAATACAGACTAATGATTTCAGGACAGTGGTGGAGTGCCAGAGCCAGGTCCCAGCTGCAACCGCTGCAACCCTGGTAGTTCTCATGAAAATGCCAAGTATCAGCATTGTACTCGAAAAGTATCCGTGCATCCCTAGTTAAAATCCACTGACCAAGGCTTGTTAATACCCGTTGCCAATGCATCAAAATGCACGTTATCTGTATTTTGATGCCTTGCTATTGACTTCTTTGGGCCTCCTAATGCACTAAAAACTTTCCTTGTCACACTCCTTACCGAACGTCACTTGTAGTAGGGGGGGGAGGGAGCACTGAATGCAATCATGTAGAGATGTCACCAGCACACCAGAATCCTTTTAGGATAACAAAGTGTTCATTTATTGAAGATTTCTTGTCATATAAACAAGCGCTTTCGGGGCCGCACAGGGTCTCTTCATCAGGCTTAGCATTGACAATGTGCAATGATCACACCAAAGTATAAATAGACAGACAAATGCATGACATCATAATGTCTCTCTGACATCATAATGACATCACAAACCCGCCAAAAACATTATAAACAAAAGTACAAATAGTGACCATCATGTACAGGAAGATCGATGCAAACATAAAAAACAAAGACACCCAGCCATTGTAGTGATGTTGAGTGATATATTCAACACCGCCATATAATAAGGATAAACATTGTTTACTTTATATAAGAAGAGAAGAAAGAGGCCCGCCACAAAAATGTTGTTACTCGATTTTTTGAGTTTTGTGTTCACATCTTTAATTGTCCATGCTCTATGGCAGCGTTTTTCAACCACTGTGCCGCGGCACACTAGTGTGCCGTGAGATATTTTCTGGTGTGCAGTCAATAAATCGTTAATTTCTTTGATCGATCAAAATTATTTTGATCGATCAAAGTTACTCACCTCTCCGCCGGCTTCCGGGTCTTCCGTCGGAGATCCGGTGACGTCACGGACATCGACGTCACCGGACTCCTCCCCCCTTCCCCGAGTGGCTCTGTCGGCTAACGAAGGGAAGGGGGGAGGAGTCGGGTGATGTAGTTGTCCGTGATGGGTAACGAAGGGAAGGAGGGAGGAGTCCGGTGACGTCACGGACATAGACTCCTCCCCCTTCCCTTCGTTACCTGACGGAATCACTTGGGCTGAGTCTCCTCCTCACTCTTGGGCCGGTGAGTCATCGCATGTGTGTACAAGGCAAAATCTGCTACCCTGGTGAGACCCCACAAAGCCATGGGGCTTTTGGGGTTGTGTGGTAACGCTGGGTGTGCCATGAAGGAGTTATTAAAGTGATCATTAAAGTGTGACTCATTCTAACCGCAGAGGGCAGAACCAAATGTAAAGCCCCCCCCCTAACCCGGCTTCCCCGGAAAGAGAAGGGGGTGAAGGTGTTTCCCCCCGGAGTGTGGTGAGACCCCCTATGAGCCCTGGTGAGACCAGGGCTCTGTGGGATCTTGCCAGGGCTCTGTGGGATCTTGCCAGGGCTCTGTGGGATCTTGCCAGGGCTCTGTGGGATCTTGCCAGGGCTCTGTGGGATCTTGCCAGGGCTCTGTGGGATCTTGCCAGGGCTCTGTGGGATCTTGCCAGGGCTCTGTGGGATCTTGCCAGGGCTCTGTGGGATCTTGCCAGGGCTCTGTGGGATCTTGCCAGGGCTCTGTGGGATCTTGCCAGGGCTCTGTGGGATCTTGCCAGGGCTCTGTGGGATCTTGCCAGGGCTCTGTGGGATCTTGCCAGGGCTCTGTGGGATCTTGCCAGGGCTCTGTGGGATCTTGCCAGGGCTCTGTGGGATCTTGCCAGGGCTCTGTGGGATCTTGCCAGGGCTCTGTGGGATCTTGCCAGGGCTCTGTGGGATCTTGCCAGGGCTCTGTGGGATCTTGCCAGGGCTCTGTGGGATCTTGCCAGGGCTCTGTGGGATCTTGCCAGGGCTCTGTGGGATCTTGCCAGGGCTCTGTGGGATCTTGCCAGGGCTCTGTGGGATCTTGCCAGGGCTCTGTGGGATCTTGCCAGGGCTCTGTGGGATCTTGCCAGGGCTCTGTGGGATCTTGCCAGGGCTCTGTGGGATCTTGCCAGGGCTCTGTGGGATCTTGCCAGGGCTCTGTGGGATCTTGCCAGGGCTCTGTGGGATCTTGCCAGGGCTCTGTGGGATCTTGCCAGGGCTCTGTGGGATCTTGCCAGGGCTCTGTGGGATCTTGCCAGGGCTCTGTGGGATCTTGCCAGGGCTCTGTGGGATCTTGCCAGGGCTCTGTGGGATCTTGCCAGGGCTCTGTGGGATCTTGCCAGGGCTCTGTGGGATCTTGCCAGGGCTCTGTGGGATCTTGCCAGGGCTCTGTGGGATCTTGCCAGGGCTCTGTGGGATCTTGCCAGGGCTCTGTGGGATCTTGCCAGGGCTCTGTGGGATCTTGCCAGGGCTCTGTGGGGTTTAACCAAGACTAGTGAGACCCCACTGAACCCTACTTTAACCAGGGCTACGTCAGTGCTACAGTTTGAATTTAAAACGTATTTGTGTGAAGTGTGAAGTTAAGTCATGGATTGAACAGAAATATGAACAATTATAAAATACTTTATTATTTCATAATAAAGTAATTATAAAATAATTTCTTTGTGTTTATTTGATTCCTATTCAAGAGAATTACTTTATATATAGTCAATATAGGCACAGAGGTAAAAAAATTTAACATTTTCTAATAGTGGTGTGCCTCGTGATTTTTTTCATGAAAAAAGTGTGCCTTTGCACAAAAAAGGTTGAAAAACACTGCTCTATGGTATATGTAGGTATGACAACGGGCCCCTTTAAACGTAGATTCCAAAAGCACAGAAGTGATATCCGCATAGCACTATCAAAGGCCCTGAAAGGAGAGGAATTGGATGCAAATAAGCCTGTGTGGCTACATTTTGCCCGCAAACAACACCAAATGCATGACCTCAGAGGTATGGTCATAGCGATGGGAAAAGGCACTCTTTCTATTATTCTATTTGTATATATTAGTTTTCTCTATATGAGGAACCTGGCCACATGTTTTAACATGATGTAACACGTGTTTTAAAATACAACAGTGTAAATGGTCTCTTATCCTTCCCATCTCTATCCAATCCAAAATAAATAGATTCTCCTATTTTATTCCATTTTAATGTTTGCTATTAGTACGAGCACTTTAATATGTTCCACACAAATGGCCAGGTTTGCAGAAGTGCTGTCTCACTGTGTGCTGCATTGATTTTCATTGCTTTTAACCTGATGGTGATTTATTCTTGCGCATAGTTTGTGTTTTGTTTCCCCACCAGCAGCTTGCATTTTAAACATTTTAAACCAGTAAAAGGTATGACAGGAATGTTGCCTTTTTATAACCTAAGCTATTATTGCTGGCTGGTGTGGTACAATATTTGCTTCTGGTCCTTTGCCTTCTATTATGCACACATAATCATTAGACCTTATGTACATGGCAATGTTAGCGCTGTCCCTGCAGAGAAACATGGTAAATAAGATAGATGCATTTGACCAGCCGTTGTAATGTGTGGCCTGGCCCCTCCCCCCATTCTATGCTGAGCTGTGGCCATATGTGTGATCCCCTGTCATGTGCTGTCTGTGGAGCAGCTCACAGTAAGTCCTCTCGCCTGCTCTGTATACTTAAGGCTGATGGTTTATGAACGGACAGAGAAATTCCTCCTTGTTCCGCCAGGGATGGGGTGTGTGTGTTTCAATTTTTTTTTTCTTTGTTCAACACACAATGCCTAACTTATATTCTGGTAGTATCATTCTGCATTGCTGTATAATGTATCCCTGGGATTTGTAGTCCTCTGTAGTAGGTGCCATTCTGCATTGATGTATAATGTATCGCTGGGATTTGTAGTCCTCTGTGGCTGGTGGCATTCTGCATTATTGTATAATGTATTGCTAGGATTTGTAGTCCTCTATAATTGGGGGGTATACTGCATTACAATCTAATGTATTGCTGGGATTTGTAGTTCTCTATAGCTGGTGGTATTCTGCATTGCTGTATAATTTACTGCTGAGATTTCTAGTCCCTCTATGGCTTGGAGTCAGTGGCAGAACTACCAGGGTCGCAGCAGCTGCAGCTGTGACAGGGCCCTGGCGCTCCATCACTGTCCTAAAGTCATTGGTCTGTATTGTTTTAGAAAAATTGTCACATGACACACAAAAAAAGGGATCAGTAATTGGTATCGGTGAGTACTTGAGGAAAGGTACTCATACTCGGTCTGGTACAAATAGTATTGGTGCATCTCTACTCCCGTCCATGCCCGTACCAAGATACAGTCTTGTAGCAACTTGGATGGGAGGCAGAGTTAATGGACCACAAGTGCGTTGACACCTTCACCTGTGTAGGTAAAAATCTTTGCACTGGCCCTGGTGAAAACTGTATAAAAATAGTTATTTATCTATAATATACCTGGAAATAAATAACGGAAGGGATTATTTATATCTTTGTGGTACATTAAGGTGAGTTAGGTAGCCCATTAATGTGCATTGCATTAAGGCAGCCCATTCAAAATACATTTCTTAAAATCACATATTACTCTTTTTGTAATGCAACCTATGGCACCATACTACTATGCGTAAGCGGCATGACACAACTTAGGTCGTTGGGGTGCCATTTAAAATATATTAGTACTTTGATTGTATTTCTTTGTAATACATTCAGAGTAAAACACTTCATCCTAATTAATGAGGGAAACCTTGACTTTTTTTGTCTCATCATTTCCCAGGTCTTCCTTGGAAATGGCTTGTCTCATCATGTATTCCCAGCAGGGAAAGCTTATGCAGGAGCGTGTTCCACTATAGTCTTGATTATGGGCAGGTGGGAACCACAGGAGATACAACTCATAAAAGCTCTCACAATTCGTCACCCATCACTTGGACTTTGGTTGCTGATTGAGAAGTGCAGATAATCCTGGCTGAGGTGAACTATGATCACTTAACCTCTGCACTGCCAATGTCACCTGAGATAAACAAAAGTCAAGAAACAATTTGGAGGCTTTATGATTGATGAAATTCACAAAGTAAAATCACAGCAATTATAGAACATAGGGAGCAGAGGTACAGACTTGTGAATTATACAATAAAGGGTTTATAGAGGCTGAAGGCTGAAGCTTTAGTTTGATGGTTTATGTGACATTGAGTGTCATTGTGAATATAATAAAAAAGAGTTTCTATATAGGGTACCACATCCATATATATAATTCAGCTGCATAATGTGCAATAAAGAAAAGGCTGACTTTTTAGGTAGCCAGACAGGACCTTTAAATTGTTTATAAAATCCTTAATTTTATTAATAGCATATTAAAACATATTTGGAAAACAGCCTTTGCCATAGTTCATATAATACACAGCTTCAAATAATTGTTATCCCCATCCAACATACCCATTCGCTATCCACACATGAATTTTGTTCCACCATATGCATAGATTACATTGTAAATCAAATACTGTGTATTTTCTGAATAGGTGATGGAATACGCATTTCTCTGATATAAATTCCACTTCTTCAGAACTATAATATACCCTATTCTATGCATGTTATAGCAGTATATACAAATACATTTCCCATATGATTACCTACTGTACATAAAAATTGGGTTGCACAGTCAGCTTGAGTGTGGCCTTTAAATATATACCTGGGGCAAATGTAGAGACACACAGGAGAAGGGGAAAGAAGTATTTATTTTCTATGCTCCTTAGCTCCATCTAGTGGCCATAATATGGCGTTTTCCAGATATTACATCCGACTTGCAAAGGAAATCTAATAAGAATACTTGTTTTTGCCTCCATTCACACAGAACAATTACAGAGTTTCACAGGACTAATGGCTCTGCGAATTGATTATAAATACACCTTTAATTTTAGTTTGAACTTTTATGTGACATCAAGTGTCATTGTAAAGTCAGGAGTCAGCTGTTTGGAAACATGATATCTATGTGCTTGGCCAAAAACTAAAAAGAAACATACTTTGTGAGTGTATGCAGTCATTGTGCAATGATGCATCTGTTAGTGTATGTAGTCATCCTAAAAGTACTTTTATTGTCCCTCATTTGCTTTGGACACTGATCTTGTGGCTATTTCAGATTGTGTCCCAAGTGAGCATTTTCAAACCTGTTCCAAAAATGGGTACATGCTAGTCTTGTACGTTGAGATACGACAGCAAATGCCCCTGCAGCGTGATCTACACAGTTGGCAACGGAGCTAAAATTCCATGTTCTCCAGAGTATTGCTTTTGTTCCTGTGACCACTAACCAGACATTTGGCAATTCTGCCAAGTCTTACAATGATTGACAAGTTTAATTTATATAATAGCAATTATTACAGGACAAATCATTTAATGTATTCAAATGAGTAGTCAGCTTGGGACCGGAGTCTTCACAGATGACAGAATTCTGTTATAAGTTGAAACTTTCCATGGAGGAGATATTGCATTTTTTTTTATTAAAATGGCCTATGTTTAAGCATTTTCCTCAAGACTGCTTCTCCTTTCAGAGTCAGCAAGCAGAAAGAGAGTAGATAGAAGGGTCAAATAATATCTGAGTGTCTCAAAAGAGTGGGGGAAAAGAACAGATTTAAAGATGAGTCTTAATTATATAATCATGGGATTATTGCGAGCGCTGTTGGTGCTAAAATATGCAAATGAAGGTTTTATTATCAGACTCGGTGTGAAGTGCAGTATTATTACTTATTACAAGGAAAATGCATGCTGTGGTCGGCTTCTCATTGAGACCATTGAAGCACTTGTGAGGCAGAATCTAGGTTTGTATTTATCTCTTTCCAGAAATATATGCAAAGCTTTTTTCACATATGTGTTTGCATTGTTTGCTGGAATAGTCCTTATTTTCCCTGCACTGACAGTATGTCATTATTAATAGGAAATGTTAGCCGTTTTACAGACTAGAACCTTCCTGCCATTCACAGACCTTTTCATCATTCTGTATATGTCTTTTTTTTTAATTCCCTGTGCTCTATATGTTAATATTTATTTAAAAGCTGGTATTTACCATACTTTTTTAATGTTGGTGGGATTTAGGCTTCTCTTGTATGGAAACACCTACTGAGTTTTATGAGATGCAGAGTATAGCTTAAAGATGGAGTCAAATTCTGAAATCCATATAAAGGTCAAGCCAATCAGTCATATTTGAGTCTAGCGAAGATGCTGATAAAGCACTGAAAATTCAGCGCTATTTGGAATGTGCACAGGAGAAATGGATGTGCTCTTTATTTAAAGTGGGTCTAAAGCTGTTTGTGTCCCCTTGGACAGATTTTCCCTCACTTTCTGTCTTCAGACATCTTGAGACAGGCAGTTAGATGAGTTCTCTTCAAAGTAACCAAAACCCTCTCTTAGCTACTGTCCAGACAAGAGGCCCCATTCAGGGGCGTAACTAGAAATCACAGGGCCCCATAGCAAAATCTTGTAAGGCCCC